>NC_034177.2:76375753-76675753 GCF_002021735.2 Oncorhynchus kisutch | reverse complement strand
CAACTCCTACCTTTAGTTAATATGTCTGGACAGTGGACAGAGCCAGATGTAGGCTATTGATACGCTGCAGTCTCACCCGGAGACCCATGTAGCTCTATACCATCTGGTTCATGGCTGGCTGTCAGACGTGGAGTAAAAAAAAAAAAATACTTCCACTTCCTTCTATGCTTTAGAGAAGATCAATAATGGAATAAATCATGGAGGAATTAATTAGCATTTCTCCTCTCCTACCAGAGACCATTGGCTCAATAAACAGGACAGTGGAGTATGTTGGTGGGAGCATACACAATGACTCAGACTGGCGAGAGATACAGTCCTATGCTGATGGATCCATCACTGTAATCCTCTCCCACTGTTGACGGGACTGGGTGTGTGTGTGTGTGTGTGTGTGTTTGTGTTTCTTCATTTTTGTTTGTCTACATGTCTGAGCTTGTACCTATCCATCTGTTCATATACAGTAAGTAAGGTTTAGGGGATATATCGCAAATGTTTACTTCAGAAAGCACTTTAATAAATGGAGTCTGGGGATAGATTACATTAAATTGGCATCGAGGAAAGTTATCAAAGAAAACTTTCAGAAAACTTTTCAGACAGATGTCTCATTACCGCCTGCTTTGAGTATGAATCAGAATCTACATTCAGATACTGCAGTTTGTGTGTCTGTGTGTCCGTGCGTGTGTGTGTGTGCATGCGTGTGTGTGAGTGCGCGTGTGCCTGTGTGTGTGTTGAAGAGGTTCAGTCAGTATGTGGTTATCTCACCATTGCATGCCCTGTTGAGATGTGTCTATTAAACACAGCCAAAGTAGGATGTGTCTGGTCCTGGAGCTGCTGGGTTCATGTCACTAATTACAGCCTGACAGCCAGTGTTCACAGACATGAGTGACACTTATTCACGTCTCCTGGTCCCTGCCACTAGCACATTACCAATACATTATGGGGCCAGAGCCAAAGGAATGTGCAGGATGAGGGGAGGGGATTTTGTGTCTCAATTAGAGCACCAGCCTGCAGTCTGGATAACAACCATTTATTATTATGGCAGCAGCGTCACACACACATATAGGAAAGCTGGCAGACAGGCAAGCGGGAAGAGATGAGGTGAGGCAACATACAGTCAGTGGTGTAAAGTACTTAAGTAGAAATACTTGAAAGTACTACTTAAGTCATTTTTTGGGGGTATCTGTACTTTACTTCACTGTTTATATTTTTGACAATTTTTACTTTTACTTCACTACAATCCTAAAGAAAATAATATACATTTTCCCTGACAGCCAAAAGTACTCGTTACATTTTGTATGGTTAGCAGGACAAAAAAAATTGTCAAATTCATGCAGTTATCAAGAGAATAACTGCATGAATAACTCCTGGTCATCCCTATTGCCTCTGATCTGGCACACTCACTAAACACTGCTTCTTTTGTAAATTATGTCTGAGTGTTGGAGTGTGCCCCTGGTTATCCGTAAATACAAAAACAAGACAATGGTGCCATCTAGTTTGTTTAATATAGGGAATGTGAAATTATTTACACTTTTACTTTCAATACTTCAGTATATTTTTGCAATTACATTTACTTTTGATACTTAAGTATACTTAAAACCAAATACTTTAGACTTTTACTCAAGTAGTATTTTACTGGGTGACTTTCACTTTTACTTTAGTAATTTTCTATTAAGGTTTCTTTACTTTTACTCAAGTATGACAATTGGGTACTTTTTCCACCACTGCATGCAGTACAGACACACACATGCACTCTGACGCACGCACCTCATTCCCTTGTTAAAGATTTGACAGACTGCTCCAACTTTTTCTACTGGGCATATCGAGAAGAGAATGGTAATTCTACCAAAGCAGCAGAGGACTCAAAAATGTACCATGTTAAAATGTCTGACAACACCCACTACTGTATCTCTGCTGACAATGGAAAGTGTTTCACTTGCTTCGTTTTGAAAAAGGTGCAAGTTATGCATGAGTCTATGAGGCTCCTCTGAGGATTTGAGGGAAACCCATTTGTTAAAGGCCTATTGTACGTACTGTCCATGACTCAAGCACTCGCCATCTGCAGTCCTGTTATCATTCACTCTCACTACTCCATCACTCATTCTGCCCACCTCATCTCTCTCTGGCTCTAGCTATACAGTGTAGAGCAATGAGATCACTGCTTGGCAGATTAAAGCTTGTAGCAGCTTTCTGTGCTCACAGAGAGATTTGGGCTAGTGTATTTAACATAGGCACTATAGCATGCCATACATGGCCAAACCTGAAATCTATAATTATAGAATAATTAATGAGGACTCTATCCACACTCACACACAACGGGTACAGAAGAACAGAGAACAGAGACGCACACAGGCTATATTGGAATGATGTAAATATGCTTTCTTACAGGAACCACAGCTCCACCTCCAAATCAAACCATTAATGTGTGTTGTGTTTTTAGGTGGCCAGCTGTAGATTACAGTAATTTTGTTGCTTTGACAAAGTCATTTCTGAAGATGATTATTTATTTAATGTGATTAGTGATTCATTTACGTTTGTCCCTCATTTTTAAGGTCAACCCAGTTACGTGAACTGAACTCTTGTTTTAATACGGGGGAAACTATTCATTTTTTTTTTTAAATGTCAAAAGAAACATAGAACATCTAATAGTCAAATCATATTGTAAAAGCAGGTGAGCCGGTTCTACTCTTTTTGGCCATTTTGTGGTGTTTTGTGGTGTAAAACTGAGCGGGTCGAGCACAACATGTCAACCCTGTTACCCACAGATAGACAGGCTAGAAAAAAGCTTGCATTCAATTGTCCCTCCCTGTTGCACACAACAAGCTTCCATTCCCTCTGTCACAAAGGGATTCATGGCTAATTTAAGATAAAATCATCAACCCTGTTACAATCAACCATGTTACTTTATTAGGCAATTAATAAGTACTTACTATAGTCATTTTTCATTTAACCTCTCGAGATGGGAAAACTTGTTTCATTTTATGAAGTTGAACATGTTTCTCTTCATGACAGAATGTCACATTTAGGTGAAATCTGAAAGTTTTTTTTGGACCAAGCTACTGTACACTTATTAAACGGCTCCGAATTGGTGAAATGACCCATTAACCTTCTCTAAGGCTGATTTAGATTTAGAGAAGAGTAAGACAAATCCAGCTTGTGATTCTGCAGTAAATTCACTCCAACATTTCCCCAATGGCCTGAATTCAACTCTCAGAGAGAAAGCAAGATAGAGATAAAGAGGAGCTCTTCATAGCTACACAAGATTTCCAAATTAACAAAATAACAACAGATTTTCAGCATGCTTACAAAGAAGGGCGCTCAACATGTACTGCACTGACACAAATGACTGGTGACTGGTTGAAATAAATTGATAATAAGAAGATTGTGGGAGGTGCACAGTTAGATTTCATTGCAGACTTCGATATTATTGACCATAACCTGTTGTTGAGAAAACATATGTGTTATGGCTTTTCAACCTCTGCCATATTGTGGATTCAGAGCCATCTATCTAATAAGTCAGAGGATTTTCTTTATTGGAATCTTCTCTAATGTCAAACATGTCAAGTGCAGGGCAGGAATAGCTGCAGGACAGCTCTCTAGGCCCTCTACTCTTTTCCATTTTTACCAATGACCTGCCACTGGCATTAAACAAAGCATGTGTGTCCATGTACTGTATGCTGATGATTCAACAATATAGGCGTCAGCAACCACAGCTAAGGAAGTCACTGGAACCCTTAACAAAGAGTTGCAGTCAGTCTTGGAATGGGTGTCCAGTAATAAACTGGTCCTGAACATGTATGAAACTAAGAGCATTGTATTTGGTACAAATCATTGCCTAAGTTATAGACCTAAGCTGAATCTGGTAATGAAAGGTGTGGCTGTTGAACAAGTTGAGGAGATTAAATTACATGGTGTTACCTTAGATTGTAAACTGTCATGGTCAAAACACATTCATTGGTTTCAATGGTTGTAAATGGTTGTGGTTGTAAAGATGGGGAGAGGTCTGCCCGTAATAAAGAGATGCTCTGCTTTTTTGACACCACAATCCACAAAGCAAGTCCTGCAGTCTCTAGTTTTACCTTATTTTGATTTTGAAATACCTAGTTAAGCTGCAGCTGGCCCAGAACAGAGCGGCACATCTTGCTATTCACTGTAATCAGAGGGCTAATATTAAACTATGCATGCCAGTCTCTCTTGGCTAAGAGTTAAGGATTGCTTGCATTGTCAACTTACACACAGCACTGACAAACACACTTACCCCACCAGGCATGCCACCAGGGGTCATTTCACAGTCCCCAGTTCCTGAATAAATTCAAAGAAAAGTACAGTATTATACAGAGCCATGAGTTCATGGATCTGACATCCATCTAATATAGCGTAAGTGAACAGCAAACCTGGTTTCAAAAAACAAATAAAGCAACACCTCATGGCACAATGCCTCTCCCAATGTGACTTACTTATTGTGTGTATGTACTAACACTATATGTTAATGTTTTTAAATGTATGTAAAAATTATTTTGGCTGTAATGTATTTTTCAGTATACAGTACTAGTCAAACGTTTGGACACCTACTCATTCAAGGTTTTTTCTTTATTTTCTACATTGTAGAATAATAGTGAAGACATCAAAACTATTAAATAACACATATGGAATAATTCAGTAACCACAAAAGTGTTAAAAAAATCCAAATATATTCTAGATTTGAGATTCTTCAAAGTAGCCACCCTATGATGATAGCTTTGCACACTCTTGACATTCTCTTAACCAGCTTCACCTGGAATGCTTTTCCAACTGTCTTGAAGGAGTTCCCATATCTGCTGAGCACTTGTTGATTGCTTTTGCTTCACTCTGCGGTCCAACTCATCCCAAACCATCTCAATTGGGTTGAGGTCGGGTGATTGTGGAGGCCAGGTCATCTGATACAGCACTCCATCACTTTCCTTCTTGGTCAAAGAAGAATGACAAGAGCGTGCAAAGCTGTCATCAAGGCAAAGGGTGCTACTTTGAAGAACCTGAAATATAAAATATATTTGAATTTGCTTAACACTGTCACGCCCTGGTCGGAATATATTGTGTTTATCTTCATTTATTTGGTCAGGCCAGGGTGTGGCATGGGTTTTTGTATGTGGTGTGTTGGTATTGGGATTGTAGCTAAGTGGGGTGTTCTAGTTAAGTCTATGGCTGTCTGAAGTGGTTCTCAATCAGAGGCAGGTGTTTATCGTTGTCTCTGATTGGGAACCATATTTAGGCAGCCATATTCTTTGAGTGTTTCGTGGGTGATTGTCCTTAGTGTCCTGATGTCCTTGTTCTGTGTTGATTTGCACCAGTATTAGTCTGTTTTGGTTTTCGTTACGTTTATTGTTTTGTAGTGTTTGTATTTAGATTCGTGTTGCTTCAGTTTAATAAACATGGATCGCAATCTACACGCCGCATTTTGGTCCGACTCTCCTTCAGATGAAGAAAACCGTTACAAACACTAGTTACTACATGATTCCATGTGTGCTATTTCATAGTTGTATGTTCTAACTATTATTCTACAATGTAGAAAATAGTGAGAGAAAAAAAAACTTGAATGAGTAGGTGTGTCCAAACTTTTCACTGGTACTGTATGTTTGACCCTAGCAAGACTAGCTGTCGCTATTGGGGATCCTAATAAATCAAATCCAATCCAAACTGCCTCAACTCCCAGCCTTTTCATCATCTGAAGTCAACTAGACTTTCAATCTCCATCATGTTAATTTAAATGTGCTGTTTGTTTGTTTTGCTCCATGCAATCTCGGGACCACAATGGAAATAAGTCTCTTACTTTATTGTGTTATCCCTGTCACATTATTAAAATGTATTGACTGTGTGTAGTATATGTGTTTTTATTTTACTGGCAAATAAAATAAATCAATCAAAAAGCCCAGTCAAAGTAGATTGAGTATGATTACGTCCAGTGATCCAGGCACAGGCTCTTTCTCCAAAAATGCTAACTCTGCCACTAAAGCCATTCCACAACATTACCACCTCAATGGTCGATTCCTCGAGCCCGTGAATTTGTAAATGCAACTGAATCGACAGGGGTAGTTTCATTAGGAGCTTTGATTTAACGATGCAGAGAGTTAAGTTTTGACCCTGCTCATTGGAGTACCCTCTCCCTCACCCTCTCCCTCCTGCTCCTGGCCCCAGGCTATAGCCCACCCCCACTCTAGAGGTAACATTGGACTGAATAAATATTTAGAGTAAGTGCATCGGGACAGAGGGTGAGAAGGCATGTATCGTTATCAAAATGCTAATTGCTATTCAAATATGTCTGTGCTTTAATGTATTATTTCTCAACAAGGCCATTTTGTTCCCTTTGCTCCAAAACTGGAAGAGGCGATCAGAGGCAGAAGACAGAGAATTGAGTGATAATACATTATATTACCTGCCTTTTCCTACTAGCAGCACTTCCGTGAGAAATATAGGCTTTCCTTGGGCTGCAGGCTTAGTTATTAAGTTGTTGGTTGTTCTCTCTAGGGGGGTGTATATGTGTGCGTTATGACCTTCCTCAAGTGTTCCAAACGCCAACCCATGTCTCTCCATGACGTGGATTACCCTTCCAAGAATGTGGCTTTTGACATCGTAAGTAGTGCACTAGGAAGGAGGAAGCAGCCGTAATTTCAGATGTAGGATCTTAATTTGATCCCGTTTGCTACAGCAGGAAAATAATCCTGCAGCAACAGGAAATGTGAATTATTATAAAATTAATGGACATTTCTAAGTGGAAACTACAAACTCCAGAAGCCTTTTTAAATATCAAATACACTACAAGTTTTACATGTCCTGCATTGAAGGAAAGTTCTTCTGCAACAGGAAGATCCTACATCTGCACATGCGCTATCAATACGGTTGACATCTCTCAGTTATGTTTTGATGGGTTGTTTTGACCGTGACCACTGTGCCTTGCCAGCCCTGTGGATTATGGATCCATCCATCCTCTCCTATCGAGCTTGTGTTCTCAGATGGACATGCAATATGTTTCAACATTCTGTCCTATATCTGCTTCATTGTCCCTACAGCCCTGCTCTGTATCTCTGCACTATGATTAGAATCAGAACCTACAGTATCTGGACACTTAAATTAGCTACCCACGGGGCACACCAAGTCATTTTAACGTGGAAATGTGGATAGTATGTGGTTGAGACTTTGATCATTGAGATTTCTACCTTTATTCACCCACTCAAAAAGACAGAAAGAAGTTTGTTGAATTCCTAACGTGTTATCACTATGCTTTTAACCATTTAAAAACACAACCAAATTCCAATGGAAAAACTGATTTTTGGTTTAGTTGTCACCCAGATATCACTGCGCTTTCAACCATTTCAAATCACAGCGATGTTGAAATGGGAACACAATGTCAGATATCTTGGATTAATAAAACAACTTAACGTGTTATCACTGTGCTTCATCTAGTAAGACAACCAAATGACCTGGATTGCAGTTTAGGTTACATAAAAAGTTCATGGTGCAAGTGATCAATGTTGTTGGAGCTACTGCACAGATTACTACAGCAATTGTGAAGATCTCTACAGACCTATGACAACCTATGCATTCGTTATAAGATTACATAAGAAGTTACAGTAACATCAAAATGTGGCCATCCTTTACTCATTTTAAGGTTGAATGTTACAGCACTTTCGTTTGGAAGATATACTAAATGGCCTAAAGTTAAGGCTATTACAAAAGTAGTATTGAATTGTGTATGGTTGACAACGCAACCAAATATCAACATTTGAAGGAGAATAATCTTCTGCTTGGATAGTTCCATATGTGCCACTGACTTAGTCTGGCTTTAATTCCAGTGTGTTGTTTCGTGCATAAGAACAGCCCTTAGCCGTGGTATATTGGCTATATACCACACCCCCTCGGGCCTTAATGCTTAATTAAATAAGTGGCACAGATGGAACTATCCCAGCAGAAGAACAGTCTCCTTCAAATGTTGATATTTGGTTGCCAACCAAACACAATTCAACACCACTAAATATCATTACATTTGAAATCAACCAGAGCAGAGCATCATTGATGCTATATGAGTGATAAAGTATGGTTACATTTCATTTGTTCTTTGAAGTCTGTTAAACCTACCCTATGGACTGTCTTCGATATCAACTGTGAATCTATTTCGTTTTTAAGTTGAGATGTCTCAACAATCATAGTACATTAGTAATAGTTGGTGCCAAATATCATAGCTAATCAGGTTAAAACCTTGGATGGGAGACCAAAAGAATAGCTGTAGAGAGATCAACTCTCCAGTAGGAGGTGCTGACCTCCTTTGAGTTTTTTCTTATAGTGTATATAACTTTGAAGATCTGACGTTGTTTAATTAACAGGTACTGAAAAAGAGCGCCACCATGTATGTGGCTGTCTCTGATAGAGGTGCCAGTTTCTATTATAGGTGCAACTGTCCAGAGTCCCGGTAAGATGACTGATATGACTTCTATCCCCAAGCCACAAGACTGTTAAATAGCTAACTAAATAGCTAACAAAATGGCTACACGGACTAGCTGAATTGACCCTTGTATTTTATTTCTGTCTCTATTCACACTCACAGGGCCCTACACACTCACGCACACTGAAACTCCAATACACACAGACACACTAACACTTACTTCATAATTTGCACACACACACATAATATGCAAATACTTTTATACTGACTCTACACACACACACACCCACTCACATACAATCATAATTTACTCTCTACTCTTTTTATCATATATCCTGATGCATAGTCACCTTACCCCTATAATATTTACCTCTATCACTCCAGTATCCCAACACATTGTAAATATGGTACTAAATATGGTACTATAAATATGGTACTAGAACTGACCCTGTACATAGCCCCGGTGCAGTACTGAGCAAGAAGACATTAGAGTGAAGAAGTACATTAGAGTGTCTAGTTTGATAGTTCCTCTGTCCAGTGTCTGTGTTCTTTTGCCCATCTTAATCTTAAATTTTATTGGCCAGTCTGAGATATGGCTTTTTCTTTGCAACTCGGAGCATCCCGGAGTCGCTTCTTCGCTGTTGACATTTAGACTGATGTTTTGCGGGTACTATTTAATGAAGCTGCCAGTTGAGGACTTGTGAGGCGTCTGTTTCTCAAACTAGGCACTCTAATGTACGTGTCCTCTTGCTCAGTTGTGCACCGGGGCCTCCCACTCCTCTTTCTATTCTGGTTAGAGACAGTTTGCCCTGTTCTTTGGAGGGAGTAGTACACAGTGTTGTATGAGATCTTCAGTTTTTTGGCAATTTCTCGCATGGAATAGTCTTCATTTCTCAGAGCAAGAATAGACTGACGTGTTTCAGAAGAAAGTCTTTGTTTCTGGACATTTTGAGCCTGTAATCGAACCCACAAATGCTGATGCTCCAGCTACTCAACTAGTCTAAAGAAGGCCAGTTGTATTGCTTATTTAATCAGGACAACAGTTTTCAGCTGTGCTAACATACTTGCAAAAGGGTTTTCTTACGATCAATTAGCCTTTTAAAATTATAAACTTGGATTAGCTGACACAACATGCCATTGGAACACAGGAGTGGTGGTTGCTGATAATGGGCCTCTGAACGCCTATGTAGATATTCCATTAAAAATCTGACGTTTCCAGCTACAATCATCCTTTACAACAATAACAATGTCTACACTGTATTTCTGATCAGTTTGATGTTATTTTAACAGACAAAAAATGAACTTTTCCTTAAAAACAAGGACATTTGACCCAAAATCATTGAATGGTAGTGTACATTCATCCTTTGCCAGTGTTACCCCAGTGACGCCCACCCATCCATCTTAGACACAACTTGGCACACTGATTTTCTTGTAGCAGCACACTTCTTTGTAATTGACTGCTGTTACTTTATCAGATTCTTAGTTGTCCTTCAGACAACATGATCTATTTTAAGGTGACTCAGAGTTATTTATTTGAAAAAATGTGATGTGGCATGCACACTGTTGTAAAAACAATATTCAAATTAGGTGGGGCACTTTTCTGGATAGTTATCATTTAACTGTCTAATCTTCTTCATCTTCTACCCATTACTGATGGTGTAATCTGTCTGGAGCCTTCTGCCATAACAGACCTCCATGCAGTTGTAAGTACTCTTCATACTCCACAGATTTTTCATAATGGGTTAGAATAGAACACTAAAATTGTTGATTTTCATGACAGGATGATGAAGAAACCTTGTCAGCTGCCACGGAGAGGGAAGATACAGAGAGGCCTATTGAGGTTTACACCTTAAATATAACATCTAACAGTTCATAATAAAATGTGCCCCTTCTTTTTCTATAACAAAGCAATGCTGGAAATTACAATGAGGAAGAAGGTCCATCCACCTCCACAGCACAACTTACCTCAGTAAGATGTTGTTCAGCATTGGCCCATGACTTAAAATGAAACTAAGTAGACCTGGCACTGTGGAATTCAATGTCATTTTGTGATCCTATAGCTCCACGTGAAACAGCTGTACAAGTTGTACTTAGAGAAACAAAATGAAAAATGTCATTTCGAAATTGTCCACAAGGCTGCAGATGCAAAATATAAAAATAGAAATACAACTGCTGGAACATCAGTTAAAGGTGGGTGAGGTGCCCACAGGTAGAACATCAGTTAAAGGTGAGTGTGGTGCCCACAGGTAGAACATCAGTTAAAGGTGGGTGAGGTGCCCACAGGTAGAACATCAGTTAAAGGTGAGTGTGGTGCCCACAGGTAGAACATCAGTTAAAGGTGAGTGTGGTGCCCACAGGTAGAACATCAGTTAAAGGTGGGTGAGGTGCCCACAGGTAGAACATCAGTTAAAGGTGGGTGAGGTGCCCACAGGTAGAACATCAGTTAAAGGTGAGTGTGGTGCCCACAGGTAGAACATCAGTTAAAGGTGGTGAGGTGCCCACAGGTAGAACATCAGTTAAAGGTGAGTGTGGTGCCCACAGGTAGAATATCAGTTAAAGGTGGTGAGGTGCCCACAGGTAGAACATCAGTTAAAGGTGGTGAGGTGCCCACAGGTAGAACATCAGTTAAAGGTGGTGAGGTGCCCACAGGTAGAACATCAGTTAAAGGTGAGTGTGGTGCCCACAGGTAGAACATCAGTTAAAGGTGGTGAGGTGCCCACAGGTAGAACATCAGTTAAAGGTGGGTGAGGTGCCCACAGGTAGAACATCAGTTAAAGGTGGTGAGGTGCCCACAGGTAGAACATCAGTTAAAGGTGAGTGAGGTGCCCACAGGTAGAACATCAGTTAAAGGTGGGTGAGGTGCCCACAGGTAGAACATCAGTTAAAGGTGGTGAGGTGCCCACAGGTAGAACATCAGTTAAAGGTGAGTGAGGTGCCCACAGGTAGAACATAAGTTAAAGGTGAGTGAGGTGCCCACAGGTAAAACATCAGTTAAAGGTGGTTCCAACAACCGAACTGACATCATATTCATTAAGTAACACCGCATATGTTCCATTGGTCGGATTACCAGAATATGGTTAATTCCCCCCCCCTTCTGATGTTCCCAGAATCCCTATGTTAACTAAGGGTTTTGCAAATGTAACATCAGTAGGGTAGAAGGAGGGAAAAGGGGGGAAGAGGTATTTTTGACTGTCATAAACCTAACCCCCAGGCCAACGTCATGACAAAAGTGTACAGTAAACCTTTCAGTGCAAGAGTCACATTTCTGACAGCCTGACAGAAGGTTGAAATATGCTCAGCGTCACCAATGTTATATAGAAAACTCCTGTTGGCAAAAAAGAAGTGCAACACAAAGAATTTGTTCCTTACTGAGAGCATGTCCACGTGTCATATGAACAATATGAGGACTGAGAATGTTGTTCAGATGAATGATCGATTGTGCAGAAGAACAGAAAAACAGAAAAGCTCAAACAGATAATCATCAGGGAATGATAAAACATCCAACATCTGGTCAACTTCTCCTGACGGAGAGAATTCCCGAATATGACTCAGTTCCAGAATATATGTAAACTCAAACATCTACCACACAATATGATGGGTAGTTGATGTTTGCATCATGCCAATGACCCCTGCTGTCTCCTGTCTGTCCACAGTGGCCCCTATAGTGGCCTTCCAGGCTGTTAGGAGGGCCACCAGACTGCAATTCAGAGAGAGTGCCGGTCCCCTACGGACATTGATTTCAGCAAAGCACAGTGACATTTGGGCTAATTAGCGCTGGGCGACCGTGCAGTTCACTCTATAAAATTAATCCGAAACGCTTCAACCGACAGCTGTAAAAAACAGGTCGGCGATACTTGGTAATGATGAACAGTGGCGAAGAGGGAGCCGACCAGGGGTCGACGTGTCAGAGTGGAATACATCAGGATCCAGTCAGCCGTGAAGCACCTTGTTTTTCTCCCATTCTAATCAATTGAGTTCTGCCTTGGTCTGTACAGATGTAGAATCTTAATTTGAGCCAGTTTGCTACTAGGAAAAATAATACTTCAGCAACAGGAAATGTAAATTATTTGTGTATTATAATAAATGGCATTTTTTTGGAGGGGTTGATACATTTTTCATTAGGGCAATTAAGTCTGACATTTTAAATGGAAATAGCCAACTTTAGAAGCCTTTTTAAACATAGAATACACTACAAGTTTGCATCTCCGTCTGTGTAGAAAATTCTCAGTAATAAAAGAGTGATCAAATTAAGATCCTACATTTGTACTTGTAATCAGACATAGTGTACCGTACCAGGCGAGAAACTATATGGTAGATTACATTCGTAAAAGGTGGATACATATGTGAAGGCAGAGTTATGAGTTAAATGGTTACAAAGGAGCATTTAAGCTTTGTCTACACTTTGCATAGAAAAACAAGGTTTATTTTTTATGTAGCCCTTTACACTGGTATATGTACACTGCTCAAAAAAATAAAGGGAACACTTAAACAACACAATGTAACTCCAAGTCAATCACACTTATGTGAAATCAAACTGTCCACTTAGGAAGCAATACATTTCACATGCTGTTGTGCAAATGGAATAGACAACAGGTGGAAATTATAGGCAATTAGCAAGACACCCCCAATAAAGGAGTGGTTCTGCAGGTGGTAACCACAGACCACTTCTCAGTTCCTATGCTTCCTGGCTGATGTTTTGGTCACTTTTGAATGCTGGCGGTGCTTTCACTCTAGTGGTAGCATGAACGGAGTCTACAACCCACACAAGTGGCTCAGGTAGTGCAGCTCATCCAGGATGGTACATCAATGCGAGCTGTGGCAAGAAGGTTTGCTGTGTCAGCGTAGTGTCCAGAGCATGGAGGCGCTACCAGGAGACAGGCCAGTACATCAGGAGACATGGAGGAGGCCGTAGGAGGGCAACAACCCAGCAGCAGGACCGCTACCTCCGCCTTTGTGCAAGGATGAGCAGGAGGAGCATTGCCAGAGCCCTGCAAAATGACCTCCAGCAGGCCACAAATGTGCATGTGTCAGTCTGGAGACGCCGTGGAGAACGTGCTGCCTGCAACATCCTCCAGCATGACCGGTTTGGCAGTGGGTCAGTCATGGTGTGGGGTGGCATTTCTTTGGGGGGCCGCACAGCCCTCCATGTGCTCGCCAGAGGTAGCCTGACTGCCATTAGGTACCGAGATGAGATCCTCAGACCCCTTGTGAGACCATATGCTGGTGCGGTTGGCCCTGGGTTCCTCCTAATGCAAGACAATGCTAGTCCTCATGTGGCTGGAGTGTGTCAGCAGTTCCTGCAAGAGGAAGGCATTGATGCTATGGACTGGCCCGCCCGTTCCCCAGACCGGAATCCAATTGAGCACATCTGGAACATCATGTCTCACTCCATCCACCAACGCCACGTTGCACCACAGACTGTCCAGGAGTTGGTGGATGCTTTAGTCCAGGTCTGGGAGGAGATCCCTCAGGAGACCATCCACCACCTCATCAGGAGCATGCCCAGGCATTGTAGGGAGGTCATACAGGCACGTGGCCGCCACACACACTACTGAGCCTCATTTTGACTTGTTTTAAGGACATTACATCAAAGTTGGATCAGCCTGTAGTGTGGTTTTCCACTTTAATTTTGAGTGTCACTCCAAATCCAGACCTCCATGGGTTGATAAATTTGATTTCCATTGATAAATTGTTGTCAGCACATTCAACTATGTAAAGAAAAACGTATTTAATAAGAATATTTCATTAATTCAGATCTAGGATGTGTTATTTTAGTGTTCCCTTTATTTTTTTGAGCAGTGTATATTTGGGCACTGATAAGCACCTAAATTGGAACACAGTAGCTGTACAGTATAACATCAGAGCTCAGGCTCTATGCTTCACAGCCCTGTATGGGTTGACTGACAGCCTTTCTGAACTTGCCCCCATGCCCCTTCCTAACTGGGCAACTTTTGCTGCTGCAGCATTGCTCATCTTCACAGTGGGAATCCAGTCAAAATGTGTGTCTTGAGGTCAGCTGGTGAACCTAGAACATAAACAAATGAAAAGAACACCTGATGTTAGAATATCACTTCTTAAGGTCAACTATAGAGGGTTGCCAGGTGACACGACATCAGTTCTACAGACAGCAGCAGAGTTTTACGTTTTGGGGAAGCAAGTATTTCATCATAATAATGCACCTTATAGTAAAGCATTGCATTCATCTATCATTGCATTTGCAAACTAAAGGAAAAATGTGACCTTTGATAAAAACATTTAAGGCAATTCTAATACACTTTATATGACTGGAGACATTAATAGAATATTTTTAATATGACAAATCAAGGGGTAGCATAGGTCTACTCTGCTGACACTGACAAACAGATCAATAAAAATGTATTGAATGCAACCATCTAATCTAGGCCTAGGAAAAGCAGAGACACAAATTCCACAATATGACGTCCATCTAGCCTACAGGAGGACATTACTGTAAAAAAAAAAAAACTCCTGTTGCACTGACCCAATGATCATTTGTTGAGAACTTTATTCATAAGAGGATGGGAAATCTATGGACATTACAGCATAGGACAAAGATCTCAATGGGATAGGACAACCTGCTGTGTTGACTACTGGTTGTTCCAGCCCAACAATAGATTTAATATTTCTACACGAAAACACCTGAATGAATTAAATACAAAAAAACAAGACTGCTGATGGTATAGGTGACTTGAAGAAAAGTGGTATTCTAACATCAGGTGTGCTTTTCATTTGTTTATGTACTGTAGGTTCACCAGCTGACCTCTATCAAGACACCCATATTGACTGGATTCAGTTTCTACTTCTACCCCTTCTGTTGTGCCATTCCAGTAGAGAGCACCTTCACCTTGTTGTCATGACAAAAGTGCCCCCTTAAACCAAATGAGAGGTTTAGTGATAACTGCTGATAAATCAATTATTTACATGTATGAATATATAAAATGCCATTTGGATCATGTAAAAGACTATTGTTTATGATATTGTAAACATACTGTACCTTAAAGAAAATTCACATAGAAATGTGAGTTATAAATCTGTTCTATGTGCACTATTTCTATGCTTCCCATTGTTGAATATTGAAAATATATTTCACAGCGGTTTAAATGGTACAATGATTCTCTACACGATACAGTGCAATCGGAAAGTATTCAGACCCCTTGACTTTTTCAACATTTTGTTATGTTACAGCCTTATTCCAAAATCGTTCCCCCACCTCGTCAATCTACACACAATACCCCATAACCTCAAAGCAAAAACAGGTTTTTAGGCATTTTTGCAAATTTATAAAAGAATAAAGCCTGAAATATCAAATCAAATGTATTTATATAGCCCTTCTTACATCAGCTGATATCTCAAAGTGCTGTACAGAAACCCAGCCTAAAACCTCAAACAGAAAGCAATGCAGGTGTAGAAGCACGGAGAAAACTCCCTAGAAAGGCCAAAACCTAGGAAGAAACCTAGAGAGGAACCAGGCTATGAGGGGTGGGCAGTCCTCTTCTGGCTGTGCCAGGTGGAGATTATAACAGAACATGGCCAAGATGTTCAAATGTTCATAAATGACCAGCATGGTCAAATAATAATAATCACAGTAGTTGTCGAGGGTGCAACAAGTCATCACCTCAGGAGTAAATGTCAGTTGGCTTTTCATAGCCGATCATTGAGAGTATCTCTACCGCTCCCACTGTCTCTAGAGAGTTGAAAACAGCAGGTCTGGGAAAAGTAGCACGTCCGGTTAACAGGTCAGGGTTCCATAGCCGCAGGCAGAACAGTTGAAACTGAAGCAGCAGTACGACCAGGTGGACTGGGGACAGCAAGGAGTCATCATGCCAGGTAGTCCTGAGGCATGGTCCTAGGGCTCAGGTCCTCTGAGAGAGAGAAATCAAGAAAGAAAGAGAGAATTAGAGAGAGCATACTTAAATTCACACAGGACACCGGATAAGACAGGAGAAATACTCCAGATATAACAGACTGACCCTAGCACCCCGACACAAACTACTGCAGCATAAATACTGGAGGCTGAGACAGGAGGGGTCAGGAGACACTGTGGCCCCATCCGATGATACCCCCGGACAGGGCCAAACAGGCAGGATATAACCCCACCCACTTTGCCAAAGCACAGCCCCCACACCACTAGAGGGATATCTTCAACCACAAGTCCGGGCTCCTCAAGTCCGGGCTCTGGCTGAGGCCCTCAAGGACATTCAGAGACCCGAAGCCACTGCGTTTTCTTGGCTGTGTGCTTAGGGTCATTGTCCTATTGGAAGGTAAAACCTTCGCCCCAGTCTGAGGTCCTAAGCGCTATGGAGCAGGTTTTTTCATCTAGGATCTCTCTGTACTTTGCTCCGTACAGTGCATGTTTCACACAATCCTGACTAGTCTCCCAGTCCTTGCCGCTGAAAAACATCCCCACAGCATGATGCTGCCACCACTATGCTTCACTGTAGTGATGGTGCCAGGTTTCCTCCAGACGTGACACAGACATACACATGGTTAGCAGATGTTAATGCGAGCGTAGCGAAATGCTTGTGCTTCTAGTTCCGACCATGCAATAATATCTAACAAGTAATCTCACCTAACAATTTCACAACAACTACCTTATACACACACAAGTGTAAAGGAATGAATAACAATATGTACACGAAAATATATCAATGAGCGATGGCTGAATGGCATAGGCAAGATGCAGTAGATGGTATAGAGTACAGTATATACATATGAGATGAGTAATATAGGGTATGTAAACATTATATAAAGTGGCATTGTTTAAAGTGGCTAGTGATACATTTATTACATCAATTTTTCATTATTAAAGTGATCAAAGAGTTCAATCTTGGTTTTATCAGACCAGAGAACCTTCAGGTGCCTTTTGGCAAACTCCAAGCGGTCTGTCATGTGCATTTGACTGAGGAATGGCTTCCGGCTGGCCACTTACAGACAACAATACAGTGGTAGGCTTGATTACCAACAACGACGAGACGGCCTACAGGGAGAAGGTGAGGGCCCTCGGAGAGTGGTGTCAGGAAAATAACCTCACACTCAATGTCAACAAAACAAAGGAGATGATCGTGGGCTTCAGGAAACAGCAGAGGGAGCAGCCCCCTGTCCACAGACGGGACAGTAGTGGAGAAGGTGTAAAGTTTTAAGTACCTCGGCATACATGTCACGGACAAACTGAAATGGTCCACCCACACAGACAGCGTGGTGAAGAAGGCGCAGCAGCGCCTCTTCAACCTCAGGAGGCTGATGAAATTCGGCTTGTCACCAAAAACACTCAAACTTTTACAGATGCACAATCGAGAGCATCCTGTCGGGCTGTATCACCGCCTGGTATGGCAACTGCTCCTCCCACAACCGTAAGGCACTCCAGAGGGTAGTGAGGTCTGCACAACGCATCACCGGGGGCAAACTACCTGCCCTCCAAGACAAATACATCACCCGATGTCACAGGAAGGCCAAAAAGATCATGAAAGACAACAACCACCACCCGAGCCACTGCCTGTTCACCCCGCTATCATCCAGAAGGCGAGGTCAGTACAGGTGCATCAAAGCTGGGACCGAGAGACTGAAAAACAGCTTCTAACTTAAGGCCATCAGACTGTTAAACAGCCATCACTAACATTGAGTGGATGCTGCCAACATACTGACTCCATCCACTGGAAAAATTGATGTAATAAATGTATCACTAGCCACTTTAAACAATGCCACTTCATATAATGTTTACATACCCTACATTACTCATCTCATATGTATATACTGTACTCTATACCGTTAAATATAAAAAATATTCTGCTAATGTCTCCATCAATGCAGTTCAATAAATAGCCTATTGGCCTATGGCAATACGTGCTCAGCTATGCACAGTGAGTAGATTGAGTTATAACTAAGAACCTAGATTATGGCTATCCAATCCACCTATCACATTAGGAATAGTAGGCTTACATTAGTCTGTAAATGCAATGATAGATGCATGCAATGCTTTATTATGGTGGATTTTTAGGGTGAAAAATAGCTTCCCTAAAACTTGAAATTCACGCGCTTCCTATGAGAGAGACACATGTTAGCTGGCCGACATTAGCTAGATAGTTTGTAATCTATATTAGTCTTGTTGTTAACACCTTGTCAGCATAACCACTAACAGCTAAACTAAACTCGATTAGACCAGTGATGAAATGGTCGGAGCAGACCCTGTACTGACAGGTTTCTTTTCTTTTCTGACAGTCCTATCTCCTTGGTGTGTCATGATTGCGGGTAACCTGCCTTGTTAGATGAGCTAAATATGGCACAGAAATTGACCACGGTGATGAATCAAGTAGTTTTAGCCATTGTTATCGTGCAGCTTGGGGTAGCCAATCAGCTGTCTGTAGAACTGATGTGGTGGTCTTTCATCATGGCCTCCAGGAGACGTCGTGTTTCACCTTCAACCCTATATACATTCATAAATTATGCTGGAACAACATTGATTCAACCAGTTTGTGCCCAGTGGGTAGTCCCGCTGATTGTAACAGGACTAAAATGAAATATGAGTCATCCTTACACATTCTGATATTCAGGGATGTAGGCCTAGGAGAAAACCATTTACTACAATGCATTACTGTACCATACTACTGGTATAACCTATATTCAAAACCCTCTAGTTCGGAATACAATATGATAATACATTGCATTTGTATTTCATTTACCTTTATTTAACGTGGGAAGTCAGTTAAGAACCCGGACGGCAACTGCCGTCCTGTGGGATTCTCAATCACGGCCAGATGTGATACAGCCTGGAATTGAACCAGGGACTAGTGATGCATCTTGCACTGAGATACAATGCCTTAGACCACTGCGCCACTCGGGGCCCCAAAAAGCCCTTTTTATTTACAGATGTAAATCACATAGCTCTAAAGCGCTAATGAGTTCCTGAATATGAATATGACTCTGTTCCAGAATATATGTTAATATATGTTAACTCAAACATCTACCACACAGTATGATGGGTAGTTTATGTTTGCATTGTGCCAACGACCCCTGCTGTCTCCTGTCTGGCCACAGTGGTCCCTATAGTGGCCTTCCAGGCTGTTAGGAGGGCCACCAGACTTCAATTCAGAGAGAGTGCCGGTCCCCTACGGACATTGATTTCAGCAAAGCACGGTGACATTTTGGCTAATTAGCGCTGGGCGACCGTGCAGTTCACTCTATAAAAATAATCCGAAACGCTTCAACCGACAGCTGTAAAAAACAGGTCGGCGATACTTGGTAATGATGAACAGTGGCGAAGAGGGAGCCGACAGAGATCGACGTGTCAGAGTGGAATACATCAGGATCCAGCCAGCTGTGAAGCACCTTGTTTTTCTCCCATTGTAATCAATTGAGTTCTGCCTTGGTCTGTACTTGTAATCAGACATACGGTCCTGTACCCGACTGCAGTGAGTTCTTTTCAGGTAAACCTCACAATGAAGGAGAGAAACAATATGGTGGGGAGAGGTATATTACATTCTTAAAGGGTGGATTTATTATTATTCGACCATGCTGGTCATTTATGAACATTTGAACATCCTGGCCATGTTCTGTTATAATCTCCACCCGGCACAGCCAGAAGAGGACTGGCCACCCCACATAGCCTGGTTCCTCTCTAGGTTTCTTCCTAGGTTTTGGCCTTTCTAGGGAGTTTTTCCTAGCCACCGTGCTTCTACACCTGCATTGCTTGCTGTTTGGGGTTTTAGGCTGGGTTTCTGTACAGCACTTTGAGATATCAGCTGATGTACGAAGGGCTATATAAATAAATTTGATTTGATTTGATTTGGATAAATGTGAGTTATTAATTAAAATGGTTACAAATGAGCAGTTGAGCTTTGTCTACGCTTTGTATAGAAAAACAAGGGTTCTTTTTAATTGAATGAGCCCACTAACAGCGTATAAATTCTCATTTTGACTCTACATGCAGTCTTTTTCATTTACTACATGAAGCTGTTTGATAGATGCATGTCTAGTGTCACATGTTCTCACCAAAGGAACTTCCTCCCTTGCATATATCATACTTAAATTAGGCTGTGTAATTTTATCCTCTTCATAGTGACTCCTTTCCTCCCTTGCCTTCCATATTGAACCAAATACCATAGAGAACATATTAACATGGAGTATTTTAATACGGAACATGTCCTTTGCATTGAGCCATGTAAATATGAAAACAATTGATTATCAAAATCAATGTGGAAATGACTGGAAAAATGTCCCACATTTGAAAATCCAGATGCATGTATTCTGCATTTCTTGGCACATTGAATGATACAGTGATTTGAAAAAAGAAATCATCACGGTCAGGTTACCAATACAATATTGTCTTTCTATTCAGTATGTAAAGTGAAAGGACACAGCTCTGTGTGTGATTTTCTGGACTGTGTGGCAACCTTGGACAACATTAGCCAAGTTGTCAGATAAGCTCCTTATCCGTCTTGCACATTACAAACACTCACAAACACACACCTCCACAACCAGTTGTCACCTGCATCACCGCTAGGGTTGCTAAACTGTGGGTAATTTACCAAAGTTACCATAATCTTCGGTAATTTTTGTAATTAACAGTAAAATCTATGACAATCTTCATAGATCTCCTATATATATAAACTCAGCAAAAAAATGAAAGTCCCTTTCTCAGGACCCTGTCTTTCAAAGATAATTTGTAAAAATACAAATAACTTCACAGATCTTAATTGTAAAGGGTTTCTCATGCTTGTTCAATGAGCCATAAACAATGAATGAACATGCACCTGTGGAAAGGTTGTTACAGTCGGTAGGAAATGAAGGTCACAGTTATGAAAACTAAAGTGGCCTTTCTACTGACTCTGAAAAACACCAAAAGAAAGATGCCCAGGGTCCCTGCTCATCTGCGTGAACGTGCCTTAGGCATGCTACAAGGAGGCATGAGGACTGCAGATGTGGTCAGGGTAATAAATTGCAGTGTCCATACTGTGAGATGCCTAAGACACCACTAAAGCCTGGAGGTGTGTGGGGTCATTGTCCTGTTGAAAAACAAATGATAGTCCCACTAAGCGCAAACCAGATGGGGTGGCGTATCGCTGCAGAATGCTGTGGTGGCTTTGCTGGTTAAGTGTGCCTTGAATTCGAAATAAATCACAGACAGTGTCACCAGCATAGCACCCACACACAATCATAAATAAATCACAGACAGTGTCACCAGCATAGCACCCACACACAATCAATCACACACATGCGGAGATCATCCATTCACCTACTCTGCGTCTCACAAAGAAACGTCAGTTGGAACCAAAAATCTCAAATTTGAACTCATCAGACCAAAGGACAGATTTCCACCAGTCTAATATCCATTGCTTGTGTCTCTTGGCCCAGTCAAGACTCTTCTTATTATTGGTGTCGGATTAGGATTAGTAGGGATTTCTTTGCAGCCATTTGACCATGAAGGCCTAATTCACAGTCTCCTCTCAACAGTTGATGTTGAGATGTTTCTTTTACTTGAGCATTTATTTGGGCTGCAATTTCTGAGGCTGGTAACTCTAATGAACTTATCCTTTGCAGCAGAGGTAACTCTGGGTCTTCCTTTCCTGTGGCGGTCCTTATGAGAGCCAGTTTCATCATAGCGCTTGATGGTTTTTGCGACTGCACATTCAAAGTTCTTGAAATTTTTCGAATTGACTGACCTTCTTGTCTTAAAGTTTTGATGGGCTGTCATTTCTCTTTGCTTATTTGAGCTGTTCTTGCCATAGTATGGACTTGGTCTATTACCAAATAGGGCTATCTTCTGTATACCAACCCTACCTTGTCACAACACAACTGATTGGCTCAAACGCATTAAGAAGGAAAGACATTCCACAAATGAACTTTTAACAAGGTTCACCTGTTAATTTAAATGCATTCCAGGTGACTACCTCATGGAGCTGGTTGAGAAAATGCCAAGGATGTGCAAAGCTGTCATCAAGGCAAAGGGTGGCTACTTTGACTAATCTCAAATATAACATATATTTTTTACTTGTTTAACACTTTTTTGGTTTCTACAAGATTCCATATGTGTTACTTCATAGTTTTGATGTCTTCACTATTTTTCTACAATGTAGAAAATAGTAAAAATAAATAAAACCCTTGAATGAGTAGGTGTGTCCAAACTTTTTACTGGTATTGTATATATATATATATATACAGTTAAAGTCGGAGGTTTACATACACTTAGGTTGGAGTCATTAAAACTTGTTTTTCAACCACTCCACAAATTTCGTGTTAATGATCTATAGTTTTGGCAAGTCAGTTAGGACATCTACTTTGTGCATGACACAAGTTATTTTTCCAACAATTGTTTACATACAGATAATTTCACTTATAATTCACTGTATCACAATTCCAGAAGTTTACATACACTAAGTTGACTGTGCCTTTAAGCAGCTTGGAAAATTCCAGAAAATGATGTCATGGCTTTAGAAGCTTCTGATAGGCTAATTGACATAATTTGAGTCAATTGGAGGTGTACCTGTGGATGTATTTCAAGGCCTACTTTCAAACTCAGTGCTGCTTTGCTTGACATCATGGGAAAATCAAAAGAAATCAGCCAAGACCTCAGAAAAAAATTGCAAGTCTGGTTCATTCTTAGGAGCAATTTCCAAACACCAGAAGGTACGACGTTCATCTGTACAACCAATAGTACGCAAGTATAAACACCATGGGACCACGCAGCCATCATACGGCTCAGGAAGGAGACGGGTTCTGTCTCCTAGAGATGAACGTACTTTGGTGCAAAAAGTGCAAATCAATCCCAGAACAGCAGCAAATGACCTTGTGAAGATGCTGGAGGAAACGGGTACAAAAGTATCTATATCCACAGTTAAACGAGTCCTATACCGACATAACCTGAAAGGCCGCTCAGTAAGGAAGAAGCCACTGCTCCAACACCGCCATAAAAAAAAATTCTCAAGACATCAAGTTAAAGCTTGGTCGCAAATGGGTCTTCCAAATCGACAATGACCCCAAGCATACTTCCAAAGTTGTGGCAAAATAGCTTAAGGATAACAAAGTCAAGGTATTGGAGTGGCCATCACAACGCCCTGACCTCAATCCCATAGAAAATGTGTGGGCAGAACTGAGAAAGCGTGTGCGAGGAAGGAGGGCTACAAACCTAACTCAGTTACACCAGCTCTGTCAGGAGGAATGTGCCATAATTCACCCACTTATTGTGGGAAGCTTGTGGAAGGCTACCTGAAACGTTTGACCCAAGTTAAACAATTTAAAGGCAATGCTACCAAATACTAATTGAGTGTATGTAAACTTCTGACCCACTGGGAATGTGATGAAATAAATAAAAGCTGAAATAAATCATATTCTCTACTATTATTCTGATATTTCACATTCTTAAAATAAAGTGGTGATCCTAACTGACCTGAAACAGGGAATTTTTACTAGGATTAAATGTCAGGAATTGTGAAAAACAAATGTTCAATGTATTTGGCTAAGGTGTATGTAAACTTCCGACTTCAACTGTATATGATGGGATGTATAGACATCATGGACAGTATATGGATAGATTATGTAGTATATCTGAAGTATACATGGTTAGAATGGTATATGTACAGCAATAGTTGAATAGGATGGCCTTGACTAGAATGCAGGACTTACATATGAAGTAGGTAAAACAGTATGTAAATCTTATTAAAGTGACCAGTGTTACATGTCTATGAACATAGGCAGCAGCCTCTAAGGTGAATCATAGAGTAACCGGGTGGTTGCCGGCTAGTGACAGTGACTAAAGTTCAGGTCAGGGTACTGGGAGGAGGCCGGCTAGTGGTGACTATTAACAGTCTGATGGCCTGGAGATGGAAGGTATTTTTCAGTCTCTCGGTTGCAGCTTTGATGAACCTGTACTGACCTCGCCTTCTGGATTTTAGCAGGTTGAATAGGCCGTGGCTTGGGTGGCTGAGGTCCTTGATGATCTTCTTGGCCTTCCTGTGACTCCGGGTGCTGTAGATGTCCTGGAGGGCAGGCAGTATGCCCAGGGTGATACGTTAGGCATTCCGCACCATCCTCTGGAGAGCCCTGCAATTGCAGACGGTGCAGTTGCTGTACCAGGGCGTAACATGTGAGGGATCAATATAGGAAAGTTGTGTGTGTTATTGTAGCAAACATACCCACATATCTACTACTCTGAAGATGTTGTACAATGAAAATGTTCACGGCACCTGTCACAAACACTACCCAACAGGATATGAACATTCACATCGTTGAAAAGCACTGCAAAAACACTACAGTCCTGCAATTTTATAATCCATACAGACAGAGGCTTGCTTCTTTGACTCTGCCACTAGTTGTGGTCTACAACACTGGTGTGCAAAAGCACACAACAGTTTCTAAGCACATCAAGAACATTTACCCTTTCCCTTTAATGTTGCTTTCTTCCTGTCCCAGCACCTGATTCCCAAAGTGGGGCATCTGTCAGCACAGCACCTGGAGCTGTCATCCCCCCTGGGTCTCTCTGTTGTGGGGGGAGCAGTGGGGGTCCACAGAGATGACAGCCTCACAACAGGGAGATGAAGGTGTGGTTGTCTAGATGGGTGGAGAGAGGGACCACTCTGCAAAGCTGGGCCAAGTGATAAGACACACCACTAAACCCAGTGTTTATGAGGAGGTGATGGTGGGCCAACCAATACTCAGTAATGGGTGTGTTTCTCTCTCTCTCACTTTCAGTGGAACTGCTGCATCCTGGCACTTTCAGAGACAAGTCCCAGATGAGTTGAGAGCAGCTGGGACCACCATCAGTCTCTCAGTCTCTCAGTCTCTCTCTCTCTCTCTAAACCCCCTGGCTGATATTGGTCATTAGAAGTAGCCTATACTAGAGAGATTTGAAGTTTGAAATGAAATACGTTTCCTAATATGGGCGATAGTTAATGGGACAATTGATGGCTAGAACCATCAAACTAGTAGCAGTAGTTTAAAATATAATAAAATAAACTGTGGTGCACATTAATGTTATAAACGTATCGTTCTATTTATCGTTATTGCATCAATTCAGGCAATTTATCGCAATATGGATTTTTGTCCATATCGCCCAGATTTAGAATATAGCTACATTTTTTTAACAGCTAGACACAATATAATTCTAAAACATTAATAGTTTTAGGCTATAAGGCCCATGCATGTGACAGAGAGAGAGAGACAGAGAGACAGAGGGAGAGAGAGAGAGAAATATAATTTTTTGACTGGACATTTAACACTGCTTTGGTGGAATTCTCCACTACAGACAAAACACCAGTTGCAACGTCAACAGTGAAGAGGCAACTCCGGGATGCTGGCCTTCTAGGTAAAGTTGCAAAGAAAAAGCCATATCTCAGACTGTCCAGTAAAAATGTAAGATTAAGATGGGCAAAAGAACACAGATACTGGACAGAGGAACTCTGCCTAGAAGGCCAGCATCCCGGAGTTGCCTCTTCACTGTTGACGTTGAGACTGGTGTTTTCTGGTTAGGGCTAGTTTGAGCTGTTCTGTGAAGGGGGTAGTACACAGCGTTGTACGGGATCTTCAGTTTCTTGGCAATTTCTTGCATTTCTAGGCCTTCGTTTCTCAGAACAAGAATAGACTGACGAGTTTCAGAATACATTTCTTTATTTCTGGCCATTTTGAGCCTGTAATCAAACCCACAAATGTTGATTCTCCAGATACTCAACTATTCTAAAGAAGGCCTTCTTTAATCAGAACAACAGTTTTCAGCTGTGCTAACATAATTGCAAAATGTTTTTCTAATGATCAATTAGCCTTTTTGTCACGAATATTACCGAAGGTGACTCCCCTTCTTGTTCGGGGGGCGCTCGGCGATCGTCGTCGCCGGTCTACTAGCTATCGCCGATCTGTTGTTCTGTGTTCCTTTGGTTTTGTCTGATTGGTATCACCTGTTTCTTGTTTGGTTGTTAGGGGAGGGTTATATATAGTTCATTCAGCCCGCTTCTGTTTCGTGCGGGCTTGTTAGTCTGTTTTGTTGTTTGAGTGTATTTTGTTTGTATTTGGGTTTCACGCTGTCCGTTTATATTTCTGATCATTTGTTTTTCTACTTTTGGTTCATGTTATGTTTCCGTGACATTAAAGCGTGTTTTTTCCCACATCTTTTGCTCTCTGCGCCTGACTCCACACCTCCTCACTCATTTCTGGTAACAGAAGCCCGCACCACGATATGGAGTCAGCAGGAGCAGCGACCACTCCTCTTCCTACTATGGAGGAGAGTCCTTCATCACACGTCTATCCTCCATCGCCTAGGATCAGCGATGGATCAGATGATGGAGAGGATGGATCGTTGGAAGAGGAATGGTCTCCCTACTACCCCACCGACCCTCCCACCAGCAACTCTACCATCTCCCCCATCTGGATCCAGGTCCAGCGCTCTGCGCATTACGCCTCCGAGGGAGTACGATGGAGCAGCGACGGGGTGCCAGGGATTCCTGCTTCAACTAGACCTCTACCTGGCCACCGTTCGGCCGGCTCCCTCGGAAGAGGATAGAGTGTGGGTTCTCATCACATGCCTTACCGGTAGAGCCCTGGAGTGGGCTAATGCGGTCTGGAACGGGCCCGACTCAGCGAAGGACAATTACCCGGAATTCACCCGCCATTTCAGGGCCGTGTTCGATCACCCTCCAGAAGGTCGAGCGGCGGGTGAGAGATTGTACTGTCACGAATATTACCGAAGGTGACTCCCCTTCTTGTTCGGGTGGCACTCCGCGGTCGTCGTCGCCGGTCTACTACTATGTTTCCGGGACATTAAAGCGTGTTTTTTCCCACATCTTTTGCTCTCTGCCCCTGACTCCACACCTCCTCACTCATTTCTCGTAACACTTTTAAGAGAAACTTGGATTATCTAACACAACCTGCCATTGGAACACAAGAGTGATGGTTGCTGATAATGGGCCTCTGTACACCTAAGTAGATATTCCATAAAAAAATCTGCCGTTTCCGGCTACAATAGTAATTTACAACATTAACAATGTCTACACTGTATTTCTGATCAATTTTATGTTATTTAAATGGAAAAAAATGAGCTTTTCTTTCAAAAACAAGGACAATTCTAAGTGACCCCAAACTTTTGAACGGTAGTGTATATAAATAGGACAAATCTGAAGGGGCATATGCCCCTGTGCCCCATATGGGCATGACACCTCTGAGTGTCAGAATGCACTGCTGTATTAAAGTAAATTCAGAACTAACTTGCTGACATGTTCTGTTGCAGATTCAAAGCCAGATTAACTCATTGCAGAATGTATCCATAATCATGAATGAATAAGCATATTTACTTGACAACTATACACCTGCTCACCTATCAATCACGTCAAAAACCTGAAATACAACAACTACATTGTTTTAAATCAATCATAATAGTAAACAATGCCTTTTATTACATAATATATAAACATCTGACTTGAAGTAAACATTGCATTATTTATTGATCAATGCCACAAACCTGGGACATCGAAGAGTACCATGACTATTATTACTAACCGTGAGAGCACAGATTCTTCTGATATTCCCTATTATGCTTCCTTCACTTGTTCTTCTACTGATTTGATAACATCAAGACTCAGTAAAACGTTTAAAGGTGCTTACACACAGTAAACTGGAAATAAACCTCAAGAAAATCTCCCTACCATGTGCAGTCCGGGTTGTTGTCAGCTCGAATATTGTCATTGAAACATTGTTTGATTGGTTGACAAAATGAACTCCGCTCATTGGTCAACCATACTTCCGTTAATTTTGTCTTTGGCGCCTGGCGCGCTGAGCCAGCAGTGCCATTCACGGAGTGTGTGCCACTTGCACAACTGCTTAGGCTTTGCCACCCTTCTCCCATTCAAGTCTGTGAGACCTTTGCCACTTACTGGGGCCCATCTGTAAAAGCCTTAAAAGTGTGGTGTACTGTTTCTTCTAACTTTTTTTTCACCTGTGTATTGCTGTCCTCCTGTTTAATCTGGGTTTCAGACTGAATGCAGTGTTAAATGTACTGCTCACAATTAACAGCAGAAACCAGGACCTGACAAGGGTGTTGATATACAGTGCCTTCGAAAAGTATTCAGACCCCTTGACTTATTCCACATTTTGGTGTGTTACTGTCTTATTCTAAAATTGATTAAATAGTTTTCCTCCCAATCAATCTACACACAATATCCCATAATGACAAAGCAAAAACAGGATTTTAGAAATGTAATTAATTTAAAAAAAAAGATTTTAAAAAAGATTACATTTACTTTACTTAGTACTTTTATTCAGTACTTTGTTGAAGCATCTTTGGCAGCGATTAAAGCCTCGAGCATTCTTGGGTATGACGCTACAAGCTTGGAACACCAGTATTTGGGGAGTTTCTTCTATTATTCTCTGCAGATCCTCTCAAGCTCTGTCAGGTTGGATGGGGAGCATTGCTGCACAGCTATTTTCAAGTCTTTCCAGAGATGTTTGATTGGGTTCAAGTCCAGGCTCTGGCTGGGCCACTCAAGGACATTCAGAGACTTGTCCCGATGCCACTCCTGCGTTGTCTTGGCTTTGTGCTTAGGGTCATTGTTCTGTTGGAAGGTGAACCTTTTCCCCAGTCTGAGATGCTGAGCGCTCTGGAACAGGTTTTCGTTAGGGATCTCTCTGTACTTTGCTCCGTTCATCTTCGCCTCGATTCTGACTAGTCTCCCAGTCCCTGCCGCTGAAAAACATCCTCACAACATGCTGCCACCACGATGTTTCACCTTAAGATGGTGCCAGGTTTCCTCCAGAAGTGAAGCTTGGCTTTCAGGCCAAAGAGTTCGATCTTGGTTTCATCAGACCAGAAAATATTGTTTCTCATGGTCTGAGAGTCCTTTAGGTGCCTTTTGGCAAACTCCAAGCGGGCTGCCATGTGCCTTTTACTGAGGAGTGGCTTCTGTCTGGCCACTCTACCAGAAAGGCCTGATTTGTGGAGTTCTGCAGAGAAGGTTGTCCCATCTCCACAGAGGAACTCTAGGTCTCTGTCAGAGTGACCATCGGGTTGTTCGTCACTTCCCCGAACAAGGCCCTTCTCCCCCGATTGCTCAGTTTGGCTGGGAGGCCAGTTCTAGGAAGAGTCTTGGTGGTTCCTAACGTCTTCTGTTTGAAACCACCAAGACTGTTTTTGCTTTGTCATTATGGGGTATTGTGTGTATATTGATGAGGAGTTTTTTTTATTTAATCCATTTTACAATAAGCCTCTAACGTAACAAAATATGTAAAAAGTCAAGGGGTCTGAATATTTCAGAAGGCACTGTAGCTGTGTTGACCTAGTACTTTATATTAAACCTACTTTACACAGCAGTTGTTTCTTCATTTGTAACTCACACACCAAAAATCACAACATTTTGTGTTATTTGTTTTACAGTTTGTGTTATTTGTGCTGGTTTAATTCCTAAAATGGAGAATGGTTGAAGGTATGGTGGTTTTATAGAGATAAAATGGAGAGTTTGTAAGTGTCCTAAATTGAGGGACCATGGGGCATAAAAGGCTTAGTGTGGATTAAGGAGTAGGTAGAGAGATGGCTAGCCATGGAATAAACATAAAATGGAGTGCCGATGTGCTTTTGCATGCCATTTTAGGTCACAAATAACTGGCCCATGTCCAGTCATACTCGAGGTCCTTGTGTTTCCATCAACGTCATTTAATATTGGTTGCAGTATACAAATTGTATTCATTGTGTGTCTGTGAATCACAACATTAAAGACGATGAGTGATCACAGCATTTCCACAAATTCAGCCATAGACAATACAATTTATTTATTAAGGACAGCATTTTGTTGACAACATGGTGGTTTACACTATGTCTACCTACTGTGTGTGAATGGTGGCAGAATCTTACCCCAGCTGTAGGTCCATTTGAGTGTGTGTGGTCACTTAGGCCTGCACATCAACCAGTACTGGGACCATTGGAGACTTGGAATGCTTGCTGTCAAAGTGCTGCTTGAATGTCTTTGGGGTCTGTGTCTGTAAAGGTCAAGTACAAAATGGAGGATGTTAACAACCTGTGGCTTAGATTGAATTCAAAGTAGACATAAATGATGAACTAGAAATACAATATATACATATGAGGTGGGTAAAACAGTATGTGAACATTATTAAAGTGACCAGTGTTTAATGACTCCATGTACATAGGGCAGCAGTCTCTAAGATGAGGACAGCTAGTGGTGACTATTTAACAGTCTGATGGCCTGGAGATATAAGCTGTTTTCAGTCTCTCGGTCCCAGCTTTGGTGCCAAGGTGGCGACTGCTAAGAAGAAGGGAGCAACTGCGAACCAGAAGACTACAGCAAAAGCAACACTGGTCCACACCTGCCCTGTCTGTCGGGTGAGTAGCATTGGTTGGTACTGTATGTGCCTTTGTGTTCCTCTCAGTTTGTAGGCTATTGTACTGGCATGTGTAGTTTTCCCTTACCGTAACCCAAAGCTTAACCGTAGCCATAACCCTAACCTTAACCATTTTAAATTTCAACTTCATGGGGTAACATCCGAGTTTGACCTTTTTGAATTGGTCTGTTTAAAATACAAGTTTGAGGTGGGGTTTTTGTTTTGAAGTGTCTTTTTCTCAATTTTATGCTTTGGCCACAAATAAAAGTATATGATGAGTCAACAACATTATTTGGGTATGAGTTAACAGAATATTAACTTTTAAAAGTGAGATTTTCACTGGAAAGTTACTTTAAACCCCATAGGGCGGCGCACAATTGGCCCAGCATCATCCAGGTTAGGGGAGGGTTTGGCCCAGCATCATCCAGGTTAGGGGAGGGTTTGGCCCAGCATCATCCAGGTTAGGGGAGGGTTTGGCCCAGCATCATCCAGGTTAGGGGAGGGTTTGGCCCAGCATCATCCAGGTTAGGGGAGGGTTTGGCCCAGCATCATCCAGGTTAGGGGAGGGTTTGGCCCAGGTAGGCCGTCATTGTAAAATAAGAATTTGTTCTTAACTGACTTGCCTAGTTAAATAAAGGTAAATTAAAATTTAAAAAAATTAAAGTTAATCAGATGAGCACAGAGTGCCTTCATTATTGAGACATTTTAAGTTAAAGCTGTTCAATCAGCCATCAGAAGATTGCCAACACTTGTCTTAATAACTAAAGGGTTTGCTGTGTTTAGGTAACATGCTATAGATATTTTAATAATACATCTTCTTCGGTGTCAATGCAGGCTTTCAGCAAATTGCCCAGGCTGTTTTCTCATTCCATAGACTCTCCTCTCTGGTCTCCTGTGGAAAACCACGTCCTCCATTTATTTTCTGCCCTTAAAGGTGGTCTAATGTCAGTTTGGTGATTTACTTCATAAAGTTCAAGGTAATGCTGATGGTTTCAGGGGAAAAGACTATATTGCATTTTAGTGGGTAAGATGCTCGCCATCTTTAGAACCACACAAATTAGCAACCTGTCAATCGAATTAATATATTTATATAGCAAGATAATCTTGTTCAATTTACAGCACTATGGTTGTTCAACAGATACCAGCATTGAAAATAACATGTTGTGCTCTATATTAATTTAATATGGTCTGTTTAGCTATCACTCCCATATAGAACCATAAGGTACGACTGTACTGTACATTATAAACACGGTGGTTTGAGTCTTGAATGCTGATTGGCTGAAAGCCGTGGTACAGTATATCAGATCGTATTCCATGGGTATGACAAAACATACATTTTTACTGTTCTAATTACATTGGTAACCAGTTTATAATAGCAATAAGTCACCTTGGGGGTTTGTGGTATATGGCTAATATACCAAGGCTAAGGGCTGTCTCCATGTTGCTAGTGCCTAAGAACAGCCCTTAGCCATGGTATATGGGCCACATATCACACCTACCACGCCTTATGGCTTAAATATACATCCTCAGCTGGTTTGGTTAGCATGGAGGTTGAGTGGAGAGAGTAGAAGTGAGATCTATACCACCTTTACTCCACACATAGAGATGTGTACAAAGCTCTCCCTCGCCCTACATTTGGCAAATCTGACCATAATTCTATTCTCCTGCTTCCTACCAACAAGTATAAACTAAAGCAGGAAGCACAAGTGACTCGGTCAATTAGAAAGTGGTCAGATGAAGCAGTTGCTAAACTAAAGGACTGTTATGCTAGCACAGACTGGAATATGTTCCAGGATTCTTCTGATGGAATTGAGAAATACACCACATCAGTTAATGGTATCATCAATAAGTGCATTGATGACATCGTCCCCACAGTGACTGTACGTACATACCCCAACCAGAAGCCATGGATTACAGGCAACATCCGCACTGAGCTAAATGTTAGAGCTGCTGCATTCAAGGAGCAAGACTCTAACCCGGAAGCTTAAAAGAAATCTCGCAATGCCCTCCGACGAACAATCAAACAGGCAAAGCGTCAATACAGGATGAAGATTGAATCATACTACACTGGCTACGATCCTCGTCGGATGTGGCAGGGCTTGCAAACTATTACATACTACAAACAGAAGCACAGCTTAGAGCTCCCCAGTGACACGAGCCTACCAGACAAGTTAAATTACATCTATGCTCGCTTCGAGGCAAGTAACACTGAAGCATGCATGAGAGCATCAGCTGTTCTGGACGACTGTGTGATCACGCTCTCCATAGCCGATGTGAGTAAGACCTTTAAATAGGTCAACATTCACAAGGCCGCAGGTCCAGACAAATTACCAGGACATGTTCTCCGAGCATGCCATGACCAACTGGCAATTGTCTTCACTGACATTTTCAACCTGTCCCTGACAGAGTCTGTAATACCAACATGTTTCAAGCAGACCGCCATAGTCCCTGTGCCCAAGAACACTAAGGTAACCTGCCTAAATGACTACCGACCCGTAACACTCACATCTGTAGCCATGAAGTGCTTTGAAAGGCTGGTCATGGCTCACATCAACACCATTATTCCAGAAACCCTAGACCCCCTCCAATTTGCATACTGCCCCAACAGATCCACAGATGATGCTATTTCTATTGCACTCCACACAGCTCTTTCCCACCTGGACAAAAGGGACACCTATGTGAGAATCCTATTAATTGACTACAGCTCAGCGTTCAACACCACAGTGCCCTGAAAGCTCATTACTAAGCTAAGGACCCTGGGACTTAACACCTCCCTCTGCAACTGGATCCTGGACTTCCTGACGGGCCGCCCCAAGGTGCTAAGGGTAGGTAACAACACATCCGCCACACTGATCCTCAACACCCTTAGAGGTGCATGCTCAGTCCCCTCCTGCACTCCCTGTTCACTTATGAGTGCATGGCCAGGCATGACTATCAACACCATCATCAAGTTTGCCGATGACACAACAGTGGTAGGCCTGATCACCAACAACGAAGAGACAGCCTATAGGGAGGAGGTCAGAGACCTGGCCCGGTGGTGCCAGGACAACAACCTCTCCCTCAATGGGATCAAGTCAAAGGAGATGATTGTGGACTACAGAAAAAGGACCGAGCACGCCCACATTCTCATCAACGGGGCTGCAGTGGAGCAGGTTGAGAGTTTGAAGGTCCTTGGTGTCCACATCACCAACAAACTCTCAATGTTCAAACACACTAAGACAGTCGTGAAGAGGGCACGACAAAGCCTATTTCCCCTCAGGAGACTGAAAAGATTTGGCATGGTCCTCAGATCCTCAAATGGTTGTACAGCTGCACCATCAAGAGCATCCTGACGGGTTGCATCACTGCCTGGTATGGCAACTGCTCAGCCTCCAACCGCAAGGCACTACAGAGTGTAGTGTGTACGGCGCAGTACATCACTGAGGCCAAGCTTCCTGCTGTCCAGGACCTCTATACCATGCGGTGTCAGAGGAAGGCCCATAAAATTGTCAAAGACTCCAGCCACCCTGGTCATTGACTGTTCTCTCTCATACTGCATGGCAAGCGGTACCGGAGCACCAAGTCTAGGTCCAAAATGCATCTTAACAGCTTCTACCCCAAGCCATAAGACTTCTGAACAGCAAATCAAAGGGCTACCCAGACCCCTCTTTTATGCTGCTACTCTCTGTTTATTATCTACCTACATGTACATATTAGCTCAATTGCCTCAACTAACCGGTGCCCTCGCATATTTACTCTGTACCGGTAAACCCTGTATATAGCCTCGCTATTGTTATTTTACTGCTGCTTTTGAATTATTTGTTGCTTTTATTTTCTATTTTTTTGTTATCTATTTTTTCTTAACTTCTTAAAGCATTGTTGGGGGCTTGTAAGTAAGCATTGCACTGTTGTATTTTGGCACATGTAACAAATACAATATATATATATTTTTTTTTGAGATCTATGTGAACACAAGGTGCTTGGCTGATGCAACAGGGACTTTGAAGCTGTGCAGGATATGGATAGGAAAGCACTAACAGCCCTGCATCATGAAAACATCTGTCTGTAGACGTTCCAAACCTCCAAACAGCTGCAGCTCATCTGCTTATTGGTCTGGTAATCAATCACAGATTAAAGCCAAGCCAGCAGTTCAGAGAAATCATGGGTGAATTCACGATTATTAAGAGGGAGTGAGCGCTGAAGCATCGGAACTATGGAAGCTCACTAGGGTAATCCCAATGCACTCACTTTGTGTTTACCTTCTCAAACACTTCAGTTCATGTAGAACTTAGAGTAGAGTTACAAATCGCATGTTAAGCCTAGGGTGCTTAACATTTCCTACAAGCTCTGCCATGTTGGTGTGAACGCAGCCAAAGTCAAAATTCTGTCACATACTGTCTTTGATTCGTGTATCATTGTTTCTAAAATCCATGTACATGACATAAATTGTACAGAACACCATACAACTTCTTATTGCACCTCTTTAGGAAGTAATACAGACTAAATATACAGGGATGTGTTTAGACCACTGTTTCTCAACCAGTGTGCCGTGTCATATCAATACCACTATTTAGATTAGATTAGGTAAGATTAGGTTATTGTCTGTTGATCACAGAAATTGTGCTTGGTGTACAGAAAATGCAAAGGATCAAAACCCAAAACAGGATTGACAGAGGACTCTAACATTTCTTTAAAAATATCCTGAAATAGACGTAGAACATAAAGTACAGTAGAGCATTGTGAGGGCTGATTCATGGCTAAATGTTTTCACGGTTAAATGTTTTAAGAAAATGCACACGTCTCCACGGTGCTGTGCTCAATTTTTTATGCGTATTGACACTAGGCTCCAGAGAGAATCTCGGCCATCTATATGTAACACGCTCTGGCTCAAAGAAGAAATTGAATAGAACTTAGCCCTTGTTTCCAATGTCCTCTCTGACATTGTGATCAGTCAAATCCCTGACCGGTAGAATGCATGGCTTTATCCCCCTCTGAAATCCATCAAAAAAATATGAAACTTTCTCTCTGTGTGTGTGTGTGTGTGTGTGTGTATGTGTGTGTGTGTGTGTGTGTGTATGTGTGTGTGTGTGTGTGTGTGCTCTAGCAGGCCTGCCTCTGAGCATAGTAATCCTTTCCATGTGCTTTACACAGCTCTCAACCCTGTCTCTCCATCTCAATCTGCTTCAGGTCTAGTTTCGTGTTAGAAAACCAAATCAAACATCCTGTGGCAGGAGAAAAGCCAAACACACCACACACTGAATCCCACATGCCAAAGGGGAGAGAAGGGTACCTATCAGCATGTCATTCCTTATCAACCTGTCATCACTCAGATTTCAACGTAGCCAGTCTGCCAGGACAGATGAGAGCTGCTGTAAGCAGGTGGACATGATGCAAGTTGTTTCCATTTGGGCTCCTAACAATGCTCCTCCTAACAAAGTGTTACATATGGACACATGTCTGCTACATATGTAGGATCTTTATTTCAGCCAGTTTGTTACAGCAGGAAAACAATCCTGCAATAACAGGAACTGTGAATAATTATGTGGATTATAATTAATGGCCATTTTTGTAGAGGTTGATACATTTTCCGTTAGGGCAAATCAAGTCTGACATTTCAAAGTGGAAATTACAAACTTTAGAAGCCTTTTAAAAATGTAAATACACTACTAGTTTGCATTTCTCAGCAACAAAATAGTGATTAAATGAAGATCTTACATCTGTATTCAATCTGTATGGGGATAGCCAGTTCTGGGAAGACAGTGATTGGGAGGGGGTTGGATTAATGTACTACCGTAAAGCAGTAGAGTGGCTGGATTTGGGGGAAACTGATGGACTGTCCTTAGTTACTCGGCCTCCATACCATCACTTCTCATCGAGCTAATTTACAAGGCATTCTCAGCATCCCAAGTCAGACACAAAAGGAGTCGTAGGAAAAGAAAGACCAGGAAGTGAGAGAGGAGGGTGGGAGTTAAAGGTGTGAGTGTGAGATAAAACAGCTGTCATATTCACACACTTCCACTCCTGAACTCTGTTTTGTATGTTGGGCAGTCATAGTCAATAGAATTTCTCTGTCTCTTTACTGAAATCCATTTACTTTGCCAAAAATGTTTAGCTACTATCTTTAAGGCTTTGTCTGGGGAAAAATACATCCGTAACTGTTATACGGATCTTATCGTCCTTCCTCGGCTAACCTTTGTGCACTCGAGGAGTTAAATAGTTTGTTGTATTTTTTCAAATTAAAACAGTTATTATCCTGTGTGATCTAAATTATGATCTGGAAATGCAGGCTTCAGACAATCTAAAAGACATGTGTAATGATCTAAACCTAAGCCAGCTGGTTAATAAGCCTACACGGCCCAACCCTAAATATTCTTCAATGTCAACTTTGATTGATCTTATCCTAACAAATACACCAGAGAAAGTGTCTTTGCCCAAGACATTAGTGACCATTACCCAATTGTTTGTGTTAGAGATGTGAAAATACAAAACATTTAGCCTTGTGTCATCACAAAGAGGAACTTTAAAAACTTCAGTTAATAGTTATTTTTACAAGATCTTTATTTTTGTGACCTTATTTGTATTTATGTTTTCTCTGAACCTGATTTAGCTTTGAGCCTTTTAGAAATGTCTTCAATGCTATAGTGGATAATCATGCCCCCTCGAAAAAATTAAGGGTTAAAGGTCGATTGAATGCCTGGTACACTCCGGAATTATCAGAAGTCATTCATAAAAGAGATAATGCTTGTGTCAAGGCCAGGAACACAGGCTTAGGACCGGACTGGTAAGCTTTTATGCAACTGAGGAATCATTGTGTAAGACAAATCAGAAAGGCTAAATCTGATTATTATGTAACTGCTCTATCGGATTGTAATGGGAACCCGACAAAATTCTGGAAAACTGTAAATCTCTGAAGGATTCTACTTCCTCTTCTCTGCCACAACAAATTAATTCAGAGACTGGCCTCATTACGGGAAAAAATGGCATCATTGAAGCATTTAATCATTATTTTATATCAGTGGGCTATCTCTTTGAAATAACTTCTAAGCCAATTCACAATGATATTAGGCTGGATGCTGATAGGGGAAACTTCCTGAATGATCAGAATTATAGTCAAAGCTTTTCTTTTAGGCTATTTACAGAAAGCAATAGACAACCATAAATCCACAGTGGCCCACCAATTTTTGGCTTAATAACCACATTTTTTTATTTAACATTGTTATCAGAAAACATTCCAAAGGTATGGAAATCCGATCTTGTTTTGTCAATTCATAAGAGAGAGGATAGTAGTGATCTTAATCATTATAGCTCCATTTCAAGGCTTCCTTGTCTAGCAAAGATTCTTGAATCCTTGGTAAATGTACAACTTTGATCTTTTTTTATCTGAGAAATTGTCACGCCCTGACCTTGGAAAGCCTGTTTATTTCTCTATTTGGTTAGGTCAGGGTGTGATTTGGGTGGTCATTCTAGTTTTCTATTTCTTTGTTGGCCGGGTATGTTTCCCAATCAGAGGCAGCTGTCTATCGTTGTCTCTGATTGGGAATCATACTTAGGCAGCCTGTTTTCCACCTGAGTTTGTGGGATTTTTTATTTTTTTTGCACAGTAGCTGTTTAGCACTGCAGAACTTTACATTTATCTATCTGTTTTTGTATTGAATATGTATACTTTCCACGCTGCACTTTGGTCTCATTCCGACGACGGACGTAACAGAAATGTATTTTGAATGTAAACCAATCAGGCCTGGGCGTAGCACTATTACAGCAACCACTTAGTTGTTAATGATCTTGTCAATACTTTAGACATTAAAATGAAATGTGCAGCTTTGTTTGTGGACCTGTCAAAAGCTTTTGATACTGTTGATCATGATATTTTATTGAACAAGTTGTCCTCGATAGGCCTGAGCTCTGACGCCTGTTCATGGTTTCATGATTATCTTAGTGACATAACTCAGGCCATCGTGATTGATCGGGTTAAGTCTGAATTTCCTGAAGTACATAAAGGTGTACCACAGGAGTCGATTTCAGGAACTATTTTCTTCACTATTTATATTAACACCATTGCTTAATCTGTTAAAAATGGATAACTTCATCTATATGTATGCTATTATGTATGCTATTGCCCCGATTGTTGATCTGTCTGTGTCAAAACTACAGTCAGATTTTATAGCAATGCAGGAATCCTTTTGCTGATTTAAAATGTATGCTTAATTTGAGCAAAACAAAATACATGTTGTTCTCAAACTATCCTTAGATGGTTCTCAAATCGAAATTGTTCCCTCGTATAAATACGTAGGCACATTTGGATTGATATGGATGAGCTGGGTAATAAGAAGCTACGTTGTAAAGTTGGCTTTTTCTACAGAAACAGATCGTGCCTTTCTCTAAGCAGTAGGAAGCGGATTATTAAGCCTATGTTTTTATCCGTTCTTGATTATGGTGATATTATTCATCAAAGTGCAGCTGCTACTAATCTTAAACCTTTGAATGCTGTCTACCATAGTGCCCTTTGTTTTATTACAGCTGACAGTTTTGATACTCATCACTGCATCCTATATCAAAAGGTAGTCTGGACTTCGCTAAAGACCAGTAGATCTCTACATTATTTCAAAGTACATTTTATCTCAATGTTCTGGTGCTGTTTGGGCAATTTAAAGCATTGATTGGGGACTTATTTGTGAAGGAATGTAACTTGTTTTTCTGGGAGATTTGTGATGTTTTATTTGTGTTTCCCATGACTGTGTTGTTTTTTTAGTGTGTATATACACCGTGTATAGGTTGGGTATAATGTGTGTATTTATGTTGTATATACAGGGTGCATGTGTTAAATAGACCTACAGTGAATTCCAAAAGTATTCAGACCCCTTGACTTTTTTCACTTTTTGTTACGTTACAGCCTTATTCTAAAATTGATTAAAATGTTTTACTCCTCATCATTCTACACACAATAACCCTTCACGACTGTAGGTCTCAATATGTAGGATCTTACACTACATCACCAACAGTATGTGGACACCCCTTTAAATTAGTGGATTCGGCTATTTCAGGCACACCCGTTGCTGACAGGTATATAACATCGAGCACACAGCCATACAATCTCCATAGACAAACATTGGCAGTAGAATGGCCTTATTTATTTATTTACCTTTATTTAACCAGGTAGGCAAGTTGAGAACAAGTTCTCATTTACAATTGCGACCTGGCCAAGATAAAGCAAAGCAGTTCGACAGATAAAACGACACAGAGTTACACATGAAGTAAAAACAAACATACAGTCAATAATGCAGTATAAACAAGTCTATATACAATGTGAGCAAATGAGGTGAGAAGGGAGGTAAAGGCAAAAAAGGCCATGATGGCAAAGTAAATACAATATAGCAAGTAAAATACTGGAATGGTAGTTTTGCAATGGAAGAATGTGCAAAGTAGAAATAAAAAAATAATGGGGTGCAAAGGAGCAAAATAAATAAATAAATAAAAATTAAATACAGTTGGGAAAGAGGTAGTTGTTTGGGCTAAATTATAGGTGGGCTATGTACAGGTGCAGTAATCTGTGAGCTGCTCTGACAGTTGGTGCTTAAAGCTAGTGAGGGAGATAAGTGTTTCCAGTTTCAGAGATTTTTGTAGTTCGTTCCAGTCATTGGCAGCAGAGAACTGGAAGGAGAGGCGGCCAAAGAAAGAATTGGTTTTGGGGGTGACTAGAGAGATATACCTGCTGGAGCGTGTGCTACAGGTGGGAGATGCTATGGTGACCAGCGAGCTGAGATAAGGGGGGACTTTACCTAGCAGGGTCTTGTAGATGACATGGAGCCAGTGGGTTTGGCGACGAGTATGAAGCGAGGGCCAGCCAACGAGAGCGTACAGGTCGCAATGGTGGGTAGTATATGGGGCTTTGGTGACAAAACGGATTGCACTGTGATAGACTGCATCCAATTTGTTGAGTAGGGTATTGGAGGCTATTTTGTAAATGACATCGCCAAAGTCGAGGATTGGTAGGATGGTCAGTTTTACAAGGGTATGTTTGGCAGCATGAGTGAAGGATGCTTTGTTGCGAAATAGGAAGCCAATTCTAGATTTAACTTTGGATTGGAGATGTTTGATATGGGTCTGGAAGGAGAGTTTACAGTCTAACCAGACACCTAAGTATTTGTAGTTGTCCACGTATTCTAAGTCAGAGCCGTCCAGAGTAGTGATGTTGGACAGGCGGGTAGGTGCAGGTAGCGATCGGTTGAAGAGCATGCATTTAGTTTTACTTGTATTTAAGAGCAATTGGAGGCCACGGAAGGAGAGTTGTATGGCATTGAAGCTTGCCTGGAGGGTTGTTAACACAGTGTCCAAAGAAGGGCCGGAAGTATACAGAATGGTGTCGTCTGCGTAGAGGTGGATCAGGGACTCACCAGCAGCAAGAGCGACCTCATTGATGTATACAGAGAAGAGAGTCGGTCCAAGAATTGAACCCTGTGGCACCCCCATAGAGACTGCCAGAGGTCCGGACAGCAGACCCTCCGATTTGACACACTGAACTCTATCAGAGAAGTAGTTGGTGAACCAGGCGAGGCAATCATTTGAGAAACCAAGGCTGTCGAGTCTGCCGATGAGGATATGGTGATTGACAGAGTCGAAAGCCTTGGCCAGATCAATGAATACGGCTGCACAGTAATGTTTCTTATCGATGGCGGTTAAGATATCGTTTAGGACCTTGAGCGTGGCTGAGGTGCACCCATGACCAGCTCTGAAACCGGATTGCATAGCAGAGAAGGTATGGTGAGATTCGAAATGGTCGGTAATCTGTTTGTTGACTTGGCTTTCGAAGACCTTAGAAAGGCACGGTAGGATAGATATAGGTCTGTAGCAGTTTGGGTCAAGAGTGTCCCCCCCTTTGAAGAGGGGGATGACCGCAGCTGCTTTCCAATCTTTGGGAATCTCAGACGACACGAAAGAGAGGTTGAACAGGCTAGTAATAGGGGTGGCAACAATTTCGGCAGATAATTTTAGAAAGAAAGGGTCCAGATTGTCTAGCCCGGCTGATTTGTAGGGGTCCAGATTTTGCAGCTCTTTCAGAACATCAGCTGAATGGATTTGGGAGAAGGAGAAATGGGGAAGGCTTGGGCGAGTTGCTGTTGGGGGTGCAGTGCTGTTGTCCGGGGTAGGAGTAGCCAGGTGGAAAGCATGGCCAGCCGTAGAAAAATGCTTATTGAAATTCTCAATTATGGTGGATTTATCAGTGGTGACAGTGTTTCCTATCTTCAGTGCAGTGGGCAGCTGGGAGGAGGTGTTCTTATTCTCCATGGACTTTACAGTGTCCCAGAACTTTTTGAGTTAGTGTTGCAGGAAGCAAATTTCTGCTTGAAAAAGCTAGCCTTGGCTTTTCTAACTGCCTGTGTATAATGATTTCTAGCTTCCCTGAACAGCTGCATATCACGGGGGCTGTTCGATGCTAATGCAGAACGCCATAGGATGTTTTTGTGTTGGTTAAGGGCAGTCAGGTCTGGGGAGAACCAAGGGCTATATCTGTTCCTGGTTCTAAATTTCTTAAATGGGGCATGTTTATTTAAGATGGTTAGGAAGGCATTTTTAAAAAATATCCAGGCATCCTCTACTGACGGGATGAGATCAATATCCTTCCAGGATACCCCGGCCAGGTCGATTAGAAAGGCCTGCTCGCAGAAGTGTTTCAGGGAGCGTTTTACAGTGATGAGTGGAGGTCGTTTGACCGCTGACCCATTACGGATGCAGGCAATGAGGCAGTGATCGCTGAGATCTTGGTTGAAGACAGCAGAGGTGTATTTAGAGGGGAAGTTGGTTAGGATGATATCTATGAGGGTGCCCGTGTTTAAGGTTTTGGGGAGGTACCTGGTAGGTTCATTGATTATTTGTGTGAGATTGAGGGCATCAAGTTTAGATTGTAGGATGGCTGGGGTGTTAAGCATGTTCCAGTTTAGGTCGCCTAGCAGCACGAACTCTGAAGATAGATGGGGGGCAATCAGTTCACATATGGTGTCCAGAGCACAGCTGGGGGCAGAGGGTGGTCTATAGCAGGCGGCAACGGTGAGAGACTTGTTTTTAGAGAGGTGGATTTTTAAAAGTAGAAGTTCAAATTGTTTGGGTACAGACCTGGATAGTAGGACAGAACTCTGCAGGCTATCTTTGCAGTAGATTGCAACACCGCCCCCTTTGGCAGTTCTATCTTGTCTGAAAATGTTGTAGTTTGGAATTAAAATGTCTGAGTTTTTGGTGGTCTTCCTAAGCCAGGATTCAGACACAGCTAGAACATCCGGGTTGGCAGAGTGTGCTAAAGCAGTGAATAGAACAAACTTAGGGAGGAGGCTTCTAATGTTAACATGCATGAAACCAAGGCTATTACGGTTACAGAAGTCGTCAAAAGAGAGCGCCTGGGGAATAGGAGTGGAGCTAGGCACTGCAGGGCCTGGATTCACCTCTACATCGCCAGAGGAACATAGGAGGAGTAGAATAAGGGTACGGCTAAAAGCTATGAGAATTGGTCGTCTAGAACGTCTGGAACATAGAGTAAAAGGAGGTTTCTGGGGGCGATAAAATAGCATCAAGGTATAATGTACAGACAAATGTATGGTAGGATGTGAATACAGTGGAGGTAAACCTAGGTATTGAGTGATGAAGAGAGAGATATTGTCTCTAGAAACATTGTTGAAACCAGGAGATGTCATTGCATGTGTGGGTGGTGGAACTAATAGGTTGGATAAGGTATAGTGAGCAGGACTAGAGGCTCTACAGTGAAATAAGCCAATAAACACTAACCAGAACAGAAATGGACAAGACATATTGACATTAAGGAGAGGCATGCTTAGTCGAGTGATCAAAAGGGTCCGGTGAGTGGAGAGGTTGGTTGGTGATTTAGACAGCTAGCCAGGGCATTGGTAGCAAGCTAGCATAGGATGAAGAGTTCAGTGACTTTCAAGAGGCACTGTCATAGGATGTCACCTTTTCAACAAGTCAGTTTGTCAAATTTCTGCCCTGCTAGAGCTGCCCCAGCCAACTGTAAGTGCTGTTATTATGAAATGGAAGCGTCTAGGAGCAACAACTGCTCAGCCACGAAGTGGTAGGCCACACAAGCTCACAGGACCGGCGAGTGCTGTCCTCGGTTGCAACACTCACTACCAAGTTCCAAACTGCCTCTGGAAGCAACCTCAGCACAATAACTGTTCGTCGGGAGCTTCGTGAAATTGATTTTCATGGTCCCGCAGCCGCACACAAGCCTAAGATCACCATACACAATGCCAAGCGTTGACTAGATTGGTGTAAACCTCACCGCCATTAGACTCTGGAGCAGTGGAAACGCGTTCTCTGGATAGATTAACCGCCCTTCACCATCTGGCAGTCCGACGGACGAATCTGGGTTTGGCAGAGACTAAGAGAACGTTTCATGACCCAATGCATATGACCAACTGTAAAGTTTAGTGGAGGAGGAATAATGGTCTGGAGATTTGTTTCATGGTTTGGGCTAGGCCCCTTAGTTCCAGTGAAGGGAAATCTTAACACTACAGCATACAATGACATTCTAGATTAATCTTTGTTTCCAACTCTGTGGCAACAGTTTGGGGAAGGCACTTTCCTGTTTCAGCATGACAATGCCCCTATGCACAAAGTGAGGTCCATACAGAAATGGTTTGTCGAGATCAGGGTGGAAGAACTTGACTGGCCTGCACAGAGCCCCGACCTCAACCCCATCGAACACCTTTGGGATGAATTGGAATGCCGACTACAGGCCTAATCGCCCAACATCAGTGCCTGACCTCACTAATGCTCCTCTGGCTGAATGGATGCAAGTCCCCGCAGCAACGTTCTAACAATTAGTGGAAAGCCTTCCCAGAAGAGTGGAGGCTGTTATAGCTGCAAAGGGTGGACCAACTCCTGCAATGCAGGAAATGTAAAACGTATAGTGTATTTGAGGTTTAAAAGGCTTCTGAAGTTTGTAATTTCCACTTTGAAATTTCCACTTGATTTTCCCTTACGATAAATGTATCTGCCCCTACGAATATGTCCATTAATTATAGTCCACATAATAATTTACATTTTCCTGTTGCTGCAGGATTATTTTCCTTCTGTAGCAAACTGTCTCAAATGAAGATCCTACATTTTTTCAGAAGTTTTGTATTTAAAAAAATAATTGTTATATTTAATATTTTTGATGCAGACTCTGTGTTGTCAAGCCCTACTGGATGATTTGGAATGTCTTTGTGACTGTGACTGATTCATTATCTCAAATTGGCGTGTGGGGGAGAGCACAGACCATCAAGCACACAAACCATCATAGACGACATAGGGAATGACAGATCTAGAACAAACATGCTAGTTAGGGTAGTGAAGCCCACACAATTGAATAAATAATTTCAGAGAAGAAGAAAGAACAAGTTCAGCATGACTCAGACCTACCATCCTCCCCAACCTCCTACCTACTCTGCAACCCACCCCCCATCCAAACTTCTGTCTGTGGCCGACAGTGTCCTACTCAATCATGTCTTCCTTTGCTGTCACTTCCCCACGCTACATCCCACCATTGATGCAGGCAAAACATGCTCCCCTGCCTTTGCACTCTCAAACAATATAACAAAACCCCCGAAAAAAATTCTCACCGTGAACATGTTGCAAAAGTACATCATTCATGATGTGCTGTATTATTGAGGAATTGAAAAAAAAAATTGCGGGGGAAACTAAAATGGAGGCACTGTAATTGTGTTTAGCTCTTATCGTCATTGTCAGAGACAGAGGTGAGGCACAGCAAAGTGTCAACAGTGTTTAGAGTGGAGAAATGTACATGGGAAATCAGCAGGCTCACAAAAGCCGCTATTTGATGTAATTTGGGGATAAGGAGAAGTAGTGTTTTTCTGTCGTTTGAAAAATGACTCTGATTTAATGAAATTCTTCTCTCATTACTTTCCGCTATCTTGCTTTTATCAAGGTGCTCACAAATGTTTATGTTGCTCTTAGCAGCCGCACTCTCAAGCAAAAGTCGGCTTTATGTGTGCAGTAAAGAGTGAGCAAATAAAAAGACTATTTATCTAATTCTATCATTGCTTTACTCATGGAACACACTGTTTGCCCCCTCAAGGCTTCTAAATTGCGAACTGGAGTGGATGAAAAGCGGTTGCCTTGTTGTGTTGTAGAGCTGTGACTGGTGTGGGGTTTAAAATTGTGTTGGTGCTGCAGGTTAATGTTTCCTGTGTGTTTATTTCACTTATTCAGATCATTCTTAATGTTTTATTGTCTGCCATGATTGCTATAAGCCTAAACCAGGGGTTCTATAGGGTCAATTGTGTCATCAAATTGTGTGCCTTAATTATATACATTTAGGCTGGTCTTCCCCTGTGCTACTGTTCCGTTCGAATAACACTGTGGATACAAATGTAGATATTTTCTCAAATTGATCACCATACATAACATCACTACTGAGCATGTTCATAGGAAAAAAGTTGAAGGGGGATTTAATTCATGCAGACTGTCTTTTGTCCCATCTTTGCTTTGTTGCTGAATTGCTTTCTTTCTTAGATAGTGTGTTTGCTCCAACAAGTGCTCCTGCATAGAGGATTAGCTAGTTTGTTTGCTCCAACAAGTGCTCCTGCATAGAGGATTAGCTACATTGCAAAAAGTCAGCTCTCAAAAATAAGAAAAAACTAAAAAAGAAAGGGGAAAATATTACTTAAAAAAAAAGATCTGCCAAATATTTCACTTGCCAAGATTTTTTATAATATCTAGTCTCAAAGAACACACTGATATCTTAAAAGTAGTGTGGCTAGACTAAAAACAAGTAATTTGTCTGGATACAAAGAAAATATTTAAAATACTTTTCTCAATATGTAGAAAAACGTGCTTAAATTTAGAAAATGCTAGTGCCATTGTCACGTTCTGACCTTTGTTTTGTCTTTATTTAGTATGGTCAGGGCGTGAGTTGGGGTGGGCAGTCTGTTTGTTTTTCTATGATTGGTTTCTGTTTCGGCCTAGTATGGTTCTCAATCAGAGGCAGGTGTCGTTAGTTGTCTCTGATTGAGAATCATACTTAGTTAGCCTGGGTTTCACTTTTGAGTTGTGGGTGTTTGTTTTCCGTGTGTGTGTTTGTTGCCACACGGTACTGTTTCGGTTTTGTTCGTTTCACGTTTATTGTTTTGTAGTGTTCAGTTTATGTCTTTTAATAAACGTTATGGACACTTACCATGCTGCGCATTGGTCCTCCGATCCTTCTTGCTTATCCTCCTCAGAGGAGGAGGATGAATGCCGTTACAGAAACATCCATCAACCAAGGACCAAGCAGTGTGGTAACAGGCAGCAGCAGCAGGAGAGGCAGCGATACCTGGAGAGATGGACTTGGGAGGAGATTCTGAACAGCAAAGGACCCTGGACTCATCCAGGGGAACATTGCCGTCCCAAATCAGAGCTGGAGTTAGCGAAAGCAGAGAGATGCCGGTATGAGGAGGCAGCACGGCAGCGCGGCTGGAAGCCCGAGAGGCAGCCCCAACAATTTATTGGGGAGGGGGCACACGGGGAGTGTGGCGAGTTCAGGTAGGAGACCTGCGCCAACTTCCCATGCTTACCGGAGAGCGAGAGGGACCGGGCAGGCACCGTGTTATGCGGTGGAGCGCACGGTGTCCCCGGTGCATGTGCATAGCCCAGTGCGGTACATTCCAGCTCCTCGTATCGGCCGGGCTAGAGTGGGCATCGAGCCAGGTGCCATGAGGCCGGCTCTGCGCATCTGGTCTCCAGTGCGTCTCCTCGGGCCGGCGTACATGGCACCAGCCTTACACATGGTGACCCCGGTTCACCAGCACAGCCCAGTGCAGGCTATTCCACCTCGTCGTACTGGCCTGGCTACGGGGAGCATTCAACCAGGTAAGGTTCGGCAGGCTCAGTGCTCAAGAGCTTGCCAGAGCCGCCAGTCAGCCAGGAGCCGCCAGCCAGCCAGGAGCCGCCAGCCAGCCAGGAGCCGCCAGAGTCGTCAGCCAGCCAGGAGCCGCCAGCCAGCCAGGAGCCGCCAGAGCCGTCAGCCAGCCAGGAGCCACCAGAGCCGCCTGTCATGCCGGCAATGCCGGAATCGCCCTTCACTCCGGAGCTGCCGGAGTCTCCCGCCTGTCCGGCGCTGCCGGAATCTCCCGTCCATTCGGGACCCGTAGCTAGGGTCCCCAGTCGGAGGTTGGCGGCTAGGGTCGCCGCTCATAAGAGGCCACGGGGGAGGTTGAGGGGGCGGACAAAAACTGTGGTGAAGTGGGGTCCACGTCCCGCGCCAGAGCCGCCACCGCGGACAGACGCCACCCAGACCCTCCCCTATAGGTTCAGGTTTTGCGGCCGGAGTCCACACCTTTGGGGGGGGGGGGGCGTACTGTCACGTTCTGACCTTTATTTCCTTTGTTTTGTCTTTATTTAGTATGGTTGGGGTGGGCAGTCTATATTTGTTTTTCTATGATTGGTTTCTGTTTCGGCCTAGTATGGTTCTCAATCAGAGGCAGGTGTCGTTAGTTGTCTCTGATTGAGAATCATACTTAGGTAGCCTGGGTTTCACTTTTGAGTTGTGGATGTTTGTTTTCCGTGTGTGTGTTTGTTGCCACACGGTACTGTTTCGGTTTTGTTCGTTTCACGTTTATTGTTTTGTAGTGTTCAGTTTATGTCTTTTAATAAACGTTATGGACACTTACCATACATTGGTCCTCCGATCCTTCTCGCTCCTCCTCAGAGGAGGGATGCCATTACAGCCATCATCTTGAAATAAGGCTATATGTTGAGTAAACATATCTTAAAACCAGTACAGCTACACTAAAAACAAGTACATTTGTCTGGATACAAAGAAAGATTATTTTCTCAATTTGTAGGAAAATGTGCTTAAGTGTATAATCCAATGCTATTGCAATCATCTTGAAATAAGCCTATATTCCCTGGAATTTACAGAAAAATTGCATATTGTGCTTAAAATAAGTAATCCTGACTAAGGTAAATGTACTTGTACTACTACTAGAAATTAGATTGGCTTGCTTATAGAAAGAAAGAACAAATCTAATTTATTTTCACTTCTTTATTGAGGACTCAGTATATCCAAAGGCTGATATGGGCAGAACAAAGGATGCAAAAACAACAACAACAAAGACCATTGGTGGTCAAGGTGAAAGGGAAAATGTAAGACCTATGGCAAGATAACAAATGTAGCAGTGCTTTAAACCTTCATATAATAAACAACAAACGCCCTGCCTATTTATTAAAGGTTATCAGATCGGCCGATACACACAGTTCTGTTATCAGGACCGGAAATGAAAGAATTGTATCGTGCAACCCCAGTCAGTAATGAACTTTTTCCACTCGGCCATAGCCTTTTCACATGAAGAAGTCATGTCCTGGTCGTGGATGGCGTCCGAGAGGACTTCTGTCTGCAGCACAGAGAGGAGTGTCACAATGCATTTAGGATATGTGAGGTGAAAAGGCGTAATAACACGCCATGAGATACGTTATGCTGGCATAGATGTTCTCTTTTGGGAAGGTCACCACAGGCATGGTACCAAAAGCCAGTATGCATTTGGTTTCGCAGACAATCACGACAGGGCTGAAGAATGGTCTTGCCTGAAGAAAGGTGTTGGGGTCTTCTGTAGACTGACACAAACACAAAGAGAAAATCAAATATGACCACAAAACAATTCACACTCTTTTTATGTTATGGTCAAGTAATATGAAAATTCTTATACATGCACGCATTTCTTACCTCAAGGATGTGAAGTGTCATGACTGTCCTGATCAGGTCAGGTTACAGGAGACCACAACCCTACTGATTATCTCTCAACCCCAACAGAGGAGGAGAGATCTAGTGGTCTGAAGATGTGGGGATTTTATGACACCTCACGCCCCTGGTAAATCTTAGGCCACAGACAACATCCCTTTGTCCTGTTACTATGGAGAACCAGCCTCAGAACATTAAACATGAAATAAAGGGACTTTGGAACAATGGTTTCCGTCAGCCACAATGGTGGTCATGACGATAGATGGAATATGAAAAAGTATGTCATTTTTGTTTGGTTATTAAATCTAGACCTTGCCTCTTAACTTAGTACGCCCAGAGAAATGCCCTAAAGGTGGTTTGACCCCACTTCTGACCCGAGGGTATAAGACATGTGAGTGAATAATTAACATAGCAGACTAAGTGACCCAAGCTGCAGCCGAGGTCTAAAAAGTCAACGAACCCAAAACTCAACCCAAGGTTGAAGACAAAGAAATATGTTTCTACCCATGCTACTGATGAGTAGCTGCGTCTAAGCGGGTGAATTCAAGTCGGACCGCAAACCTCCACTCTCCATCGAATTGTGGTATCTACACTGTTTCATTCCTACGCTGTGAGCTCTGAGCTACAGGGCTTTCTGTCCTCAGAAGACCCCTCCCAGAGCAAGGGCGAGGAATCAGACCAAAAGGACACTGACATCGTGAGGACAACCAGACAGTTGCGCCGGAGAAGTGCGTCATTGAGAAGCCTAAACGACCCACGTGGAGCTTCCCATCTGAGACCTCCAGCACGTAATTACATAATTATATTCTGACCCATATGAGCGGCAGTTCGCTCTTATGGGTCAGGGTTAGGGTAGGGTTAAAATAAGCATAGCTGACAAATGCACCCAAATGTATATTTCTCTCGTGTACTTTCTCTTTTTCTCTCTCTTTTAAATCCCCATTTTGGGTAACACGCGGCATAGTGTGTTGGCCCGTTATACTAAGTTCTAATCAATATCCTAGAATGTGTTTTTGTGTATGTGTATCTTTTATCATCATTTTAGCTTTCTAGTAAATAAATACTCAACTAAGATTGGTGTGGTACGAACTCATTGGTGAGACCCGGGTCCGTGCAGATTCCCGGATTATGCGAAGTTCAGAATGAGACTGTAGAGGAAACTGATTAATTAGTGACTGTTGTAAAATCGATATTCTGATATTCTTTGAGTTAATTTGGGAAATAGAAACTCAATAAAACGAATTTTCCCATGTTGCCCCAGGTTAATGAGTTAATAATTGCTTGATTCAGTTAATCACGCAATTAGAAACCTTTAATCATTCAATGAGCAACAGTAGTCACATGAACTAATCCAACGTCACGACAGAAGCATAGTCTCACTTGCATGTCCTAACTTCTTCGGTGGAGCCACAGCTGATGGGACATATCTGGTAAAGCCTTCATCATTGCGATTGAGTGCTTCACTTAAAAAAAAAATGAAAATAGTCTAATTTGATTTACAGCAGCCAGTTATTTAAACAAACATTCTCCATTGTCAACAGAGCCAGTTATTACCTTTGTCCAGCAGCGGTGGCTCCATGACCTTTTTGAACACTCCATAAAACTGTGCCTTGTTGTAAAAGGTCCCCCAGCAGGTCTTCAGTTCAGGTACGAAACGGGAGTTCATCCATAACCACACACACACACACACACACACACACACACACACACACACACACACACACACAGAGAGAGAGAGAGAGAGACAGAGAGAGTCTTACACTATCTAGCTGGAGGCATAGAAAGCATTAGCCTGGTTACTACCAGACCGAATTCTCGCGAGCTCACTGTTTTACATTTGCCCGAAGTGGTTTACCCTCGTCCCCGCTATGGCTTTTCACGCTGCTCAGTTCCACATTGTATCTCATTTGAGATTTGGTCTGGTGTTAACCAGGCTAAGGAAGCATAAAAATTACAAATAATACATTAAAAATAATACATTTGCTTGCATGATCCAGTTCTCTGAAGCAGCGATACGCTTGAAGTATCTTGGTAGGCCTGTCCTGCTCCTTAGCATTAGAGTCGATAAAGGCCCGTCTGGCTTGGAATTCAAGGTCCAGGAGCTGGGAAACATCTTTCTGGTTGGTTCTGACCTTGGTTTTGTACATCTCCTGTAGAGTTTTATAATGTCTCGCCTGGTTCTGTAGGCTCTCAGTAGTTTCTGATGCCAGAAAACATAACAAACCCAACCAATTAACATTTAAAAATGTAGACTGAAATTATGACCAATGTTTCCGCTGGGACTACCCCACCAAACCTCTCATTCCACAGGAAACACTGAAGACTAAATAGTAACTTTGTTTCTAGTTCCTCGTTTAGAGTAGTAGTAGAAGTTGCATTTATACGGAAACACTATCCACTATTTCAATTTGTGTACTTACCCCCCAACTGTTCAACCTCTGGGGTGCCACATCTAGATTGTGGGGATCTCCCCAAGATCAAAGTTGAGAAGGTGTACTCGTCAGTCTCATCAGTGGACATCTCCTGGCTGCTCTTACAGCTAAGGCTTTGTGGCCTCTTTCTTGAAGTGGTCACTCCCTGCTTCTTTTTGGGGGTTGTCACATTCTGAATATTTCAAAAGCTCCTTCTTCACAGATTCCTAACAAACAACAACAAATTGTTTGTGTTATAAATGACATTAAACAAAATCAAACCCAGAAGTGAAACGATACAAGCAGACACATGTTGCCCTGATTGATCTGGATGAAGCACATCCCTCCTATTTTGAGTGTCAGATGTTTGCACTTTGGCTGCAAGGTATCCAACAGCGCTGCATTTGGAAACATGTGTTGAACACCTGAGTTGTGACTTACCCACTCAGCTCCACTGGTTGCAGATCTGTCCCGCTGCATTGGGTAGTATTCTATGAGACGCTTTTCCATTACAGTGAGTTCACGGCTGTATGGATACTGGAAGTCATCCCCTGCTGCTCTCTTAATGGAAATCATGCTTGTTACTGTATTCCTGATTCATCGACAGCGAAGATCTTTGGAAAGGATCTTTGGAAAGAGGGCTTCTTGATTGCTCCAACTCTGTGTTTGTGTATAAGACATACTGTGGGCTGACAAGCTGTATGGTTCTGGTGGCACCATGTTGGTCTCTTGGGTTTGGAGATGGGGGGGGGGGGGGGGGGGTGGAAGGGGTGGAAGAAGAGGAGGAGGGAAAGAGGGTGGGAGTGGGGCTGAAATCACAGGTCCCAGAGGAGGTGCCTGGTCTACACAGGTATGATTCTTCACCCTGTGTAAGACGTACATTTATTCAATGGTAATTATAAAGAAAAAAGAACACCACACTGTAACAACAACCTAACAGCAAACACCAAAACAACTACATCTTCAGATACATGTGTTGTAATGATGGCTAGGAAATGCTTCTTTGATAACAGGAAACACTGCCTGCATGGCTAGATTAAATCTCTCCCAAATGTCAAAATCTAACATGACCTAATTTTCACCATGAGTAAGTCTCCAAATGGTTCTCCTTCTGAAGAAGTGCTCTGGCCCGGTAAAGAGATCATGTAAACCCTCCTTAAAGAGGCTGGGCAGCATGTCTGTGCTTATATTAGCAGCTGAAAAAACCCATTTAACCACATAGTTAAATAGTTAAGTAATTAGCAATTAATATATAGTTTATAGATGCAAAGTGTCAGATTGATATAGGTTATGAGACATTAGCATACTGTCTTCCCTTTCCAGTTAATGCAGGAATGATTTACCTAGCTTGTCACACCCTGATCAGTTTCACCTGTCCTCTTTATTGTCTCCACCACGTCCAGGTGTCCAGGTGTCGCTTGTTTTCCCCAGTGTATTTTTCCCTGTGTTTCCTGTCAGTTCCTCTTGTATGTTTCCAAGTCAAACAGCGTTTTTCCCGTTCGACTGCTTTTTGCATTCTCCTTTCTCTAGTCCTCCCGGGTTTGACCCTTGCCTGTTTCTGGATTTTGCACCCGCCTGCCTGACCGTTCTGCCTGCCTTGACCACGAGCCTGTCTGCCACTCTATACCTTCTGGACTCTGATCTGGTTTTGACCTTTTTGCCTGTCCATGACCATTCTCTTGCCTACCCCTTTGGATTAATAAACATTGTCTGCCTCCGGTGTCTGCAGTTGGGTCTCGCCTTGTGCCGTGATAAAGCTAGCTAATGTTAGCTAACAAAATTAGAATACCAGTATATCTTTGACGTTAATTACTTTAAACCAAAATATAGTGCAAGCTAATGAAACTAACATTACCTCTAAATTGGCGGCCATATTGAAAATCTTAGTTATGTTAATCTTTGCTTGCCTAGCTTATATTGTAGACAATGACTCACATGTCGATAATTTAGCTTCGCCATCTTTGGCGCCCTTCCTATATATTTTCTATTGTCAATAGAAAGGGCGCCAAAGACAGTGAAGCTAAATAATCGACGGTGTCAGTCATTAGGGCACATTTACACCTCATTAACACTACTTCAGGCCATAAACACTATCAATCAAACCAAAGTTCAAGTGTTTTCATCAAATGGCATATCGTGCAGTTATTAACTGCTAACAGTCAACGTTGCCTCGTTAAAATTAGCATGCTAACCTGGTTTGCCAACTTTCCAATTCAAATGAATGTTAGCTAAAGTTATCTTGCTAAGAAGAAAGGTAGACGGGTATAAACAAATGAACTTTACCTTTTAATACTGCGTGTGATATATGATCCATGCCCGGATATGTGTCATCCATTCCATCTTCATTCATGGTGTTGTTAGATGACTCAAAGATTTGGACCGTCTTTGACTTTTTATTTATAGGCCTCCCTTATGTAGCTAGATAATGTGATGACCGTACATCAGTTAAGCAATATCACACGAGAGGGAGTGCTGAATATCAGCACGGCTGTGATTCAGTCGTAGGTCCGAGGCCGCAGATAATAATATTCAGTATAACAGCACGACCTCGAGTGTGATATTGCTTTTATACAACAGTTCTACAAGCTCCATTTATTAGTTAACAGTAATAAGTGACAACAGATTATGATTTGTTTATTTATTCAATCATTTATTTGGCTCTGCCAACATACATATTTCCCCAACTGGACTGGGGCAGGACTGTTGCCAAGCACCACATAAACATTTTCCTGCACACTAGCTTGCTACTTTGTGTAGGTCTACACGTTACCGTCCTCTCCTGATGACCATTCATAATTTAACTGAAATGTTATTTGTGGAAATATGTTCATCTTTGCGCTGTGAAGTTTGTTACAATCTAAGATAGATAACGATCGTTAATGTAATTAACGGTTATTAGAACACCTGTAAAGCAGAGTGATACATGTATAGTCAAAAGTGTGAGTGCTGTTATACTCTACTCCAATCAAATAACTTGGTTGTATTATAAATACTTGTGAACATAATTTTCAGTTCTTTCCGCCCTTGTCATCGAAAGCAGTGGGAACGTTTTACTTGAGTTTGCTTTTCGTAACGTTCAAGATGCTTTGGCGGTTTATCTGCTGCGTATTTGTTACTTTTTCATTGAAACTGTTATTGAGCCATATCAATAGATTGCACAGTCGCAGCCCTGATTTTAGGTTGCTCTGTGGTATTGAAGGATGCACTGAGGAATATAGCGTGTACAATTCCTTCTATCATCATGTAAAGAGAAGGCACCCGACCAGGTGAACAGCCATCGGAGGAAAGCCAAGTACCACCGGAACAAGTAAGTAGTAGATTTGATTTTGTTTTCTGGATTAAAAAAGTTATATTTATGAACGGACGGTACACGGACCAAAGTCATACTGTACATAGGCTGTTTGAGCTATAATGACTCTTATGGCTAAAGCTGGGTTAATGTGAAAATAATCAATGATAAATAGGATATATGGTACACAGGACAACATTCAACCCGATTAGCTTCTAGCTAACTCCAGCATCACTGATCAGCAGCAACTCCATACACCTGACTCAGATGAAGGGAAAAGGTGCATTGACCAACATGGAGCTGTCACAGGGCAACATAATGTACCATTAGTCAAAAGTCTAGAAAAGTTCTTATCACACCCAAGGATTTTGTCTATGGTTGAAAAGGGACCCCAGATTTGCAGGGAAAGTGTTTTTCATGACATCCCTTATTTTCAGAGAATCCAAATGCATTGCAGATGCTTGTCCTACTAAGGATATTGCCGTTTGTTTTGGAGAGTTTGGAAGTCAATGCATATATACAACTGATAATTGAGCTAACAGAGATTGTACAGATAGTATTTGCACCTGTTCTTTCCATTGCGACTGTGCCTAGGTTGAAGTTAATCATTGAAAATCATTTGAAGCATTGGAAGCAGCTTTTTCCATGTTACACCTAAACAGCATTATATGATTTGTTTGCCATCACAGATAAAGTCATTGGGTCCAATGGTTAGACATACAGTATGTGTAAGAGGTTTGAGTCTAAACATTGTTTAAAGAAACAATGGGCTTCCAAGCTCAATTTTTAAAATATTTGCAAGTCTTTGATCAATCAGAACCAAATATATGAACGGTCCCAAAATGTTGACAGTTCAATGCACCCAATGTTTTCAAATGAAAGGGAGATGGGACCTCTGTCAGAGGTTAAAGATCTACAATATTTACATGGAAAATTGAGGGACTTCCTAGGTTTCAATGAAGTAAACCATGCTGTATCAGTCAAATGACTTGTAATAAATTGTAATAAATACATAACTCAGAAGACCATGATCTTTGCCAAAGTACTGAATGGTAATATGGCAGAATTTGCACTGGTCAAAAACACATTTCTTGTTGATTCTAGGCTTTATTGTTTGGAATATCAACCATTTCAAACTATACACTTTGATAGAAACGTCATGGCTTATCAAGTTGAGGTCCCACACCTTGCACAGGCCACTGAGTTAGTGGATGCTGAAAAGCTGGTAGATTTGAACTCCTATTACACAATTAGCAGAGCCAAACTTATGAACATGTCAAATACCATCTTGGGGATGTAATAGAAGTGTACAACAATTCAAATGACTCATAGTGTGTTCCCCAGATATGAAAAGTGTATTGTCTTTGTTCTGTACTGTATTTTGTCTACATGATTGCTGTGCTGTGTGTAAGTGTTGGAGGAAATTATATGATTGACAATAACAGTGAATTCCATTTGGTCATTATCTGTTCTTAATATGTGAAGAGATGAAAAGGATAAGGATCATTCTAACTTTGACAAAGCAGGTTTGTACTTGTCAGTGTTGATCAAACAGCTTTATAATTCTGGTAATTCTAGTTTCAAGCATTAAGTTACTCAGAACCAGAAATACAATCTCAGTAACAAGTTAAATTATCTTATTAAGATAATTAAGGACAAAAAAGCTTGAAACAAGTGAAATGCTCTAACAAAAAACTGCCTGAATATCTTGTCTGACAATAAACAAGAATATATCGCCTTGATTTAAGATATTTAATCTTACTTAGATTTCAATTTTTGCAGTGTAGTTTGTTTGTAGTTCTCTTGCATAGACGATTGGCTAGTTTGATTGTCTCATCCACAACATCTCCAACCTTTACATATACATTTAATATTAAACACACACATGGATGTTCACGACCATGCTCACATGCACACACAGACACTCTGTTTCTGTCTCTCTCTCTCCTTTACTGTAAAATGTATCTAATTGGAATGCAACCTGAAAAAACGTGTGGTTTGAGATGAATCAGACATGGTTTTTGGACAAGTGTGACATTTCACAATAATTTTTCACAAGAAAAAATCACGTGAGTCAGACACATGGTATTCAGACACGTGTACATTTCACGACTCAGGCACATCGTTTCCCAACAATTCACATGTGATATTATAAGTTACACACGTGTGCTTTTGTAACAGCCAGAATCAGAAGTTAGAAAAGTTAGATTTTCAGGTGTGAATGTTTCATACATGTCAAATCAAATCAAATGTTATTTGTCACATGGGCCGAATACAACAGGTATAGATAGACCTCACAGTGAAATGCTTACTTACAAGCCCTAACCAACAATGTAGTTAAAAAAAAATTATCAAAAAATTATAATAAATAAATAACAAATAATGAAATAGCAGCAGTAAAATAACAATAGCGAGCTATATAGAGGGGGTCCCGCTACAGAATCAATGTGCGGGGGCATCGGTTAGTCAAAGTAATTGAGGTACTTTATGTACTTCCGGCGCCGACAGAGATGGCCGCCTCGCTTCGCGTTCCTAGGAAACTATGCAGTTTTTTGTTTTTTTACGTGTTATTTCTTACATTGGTACACCAGGTCATCTTAGGTTTCATTACATACAGTCGAGAAGAACTACTGAACATAAGAGCAGCGTCAACTCACCATCAGTACGACCAAGAATATGACTTTTGCGAAGCGGATCCCGCGTTCTGCCTTTCACCCAGGACAACGGAATGGATCCCAGCCGGCGACCCCAAAAAACGACTTCGAAAAAGGGGAAAACGAAGCGGTCTTCTGGTCAGACTCCGGAGACGGGCACATCGTGCACCACTCCCTAGCATTCTCCTCGCCAATGTCCAGTCTCTTGACAACAAGGTTGATGAAATCCGACCAAGTGTAGCATTCCACAGGGACATCAGAGACTGTAACGTTCTTTGCTTCACGGAAACATGGCTCACTGGAGAGACGCTATCGGAGAGCCAGCTGGTTTCTCTACGCATCGTGCCGACAGAAACAAACATCTTTCTGGTAAGAAGAGGGCGTATGCTTTATGGTTAACGTGACGTGGTGTGGCCACAACAACATACAGGAACTCAACTCAAATTCGGCCTGCTAACTGCTAGCTTGTCCAGCTCCGGTCCGCTAACTGCTACCTTGTCTAGCCCGGGCCTACAAACTGTTAGCTTGTTAGCACAGGCCTGCTAACCGCCTGAATCGCCGCGTCCCAAACGCCCACCGGACCCATATTTACTTTATCTCTTTTGACTTTTAATTTGTTTATACCTTCCGGAAACCTGCCTCACCCAATGTGATACGGAATCGCTATTATTTTTTATTTATTTTTAGAACACACTCAAGAACCTCCAGAAGCTAACCAGCTAACTAGCTACAAGCTATTTAGTCATTGTTCGTTTTTTTAAACCTGGATAACACTCGCCAGGCCAGCTTCCCTCCCCCATCCACCGCTGCCCCCTGGACACTGATCTCTTGGCTACATAGCTGATGCACGCTGGACTGTCCATAAATCACGGTACTCCATTCTGCTTGTTTGTTTTATCTGTTGGCCCCGTTGCCTAGTCTACGCCATTTTACCTGCTGTTGTTGTGCTAGCTGATTAGCTGTTGTCTCACCTACTGTTTTAGCTAGCTTTCCCAATTCAACACCTGTGATTACTGTATGCCTCGCTGTATGTCTCTCTCAAATGTCAATATGCCTTGTATACTGTTGTTCAGGTTAGTTATCATTGTTTTAGTTCACAATGGAGCCCCTAGTTCCACTCTTCATACCCCTGATAACTCCTTTGTCCCACCTCCCACACATGCGGTGACCTCACCCATTACTACCAGCATGTCCAGAGATACAACCTCTCTCATCATCACCCAGTGCCTGGGCTTACCTCCGCTGTACCCGCACCCCACCATACCCCTGTCTGCGCATTATGCCCTGAATATATTCTACCATGCCCAGAAACCTGCTCCTCTTATTCTCTGTCCCCAACGCTCTAGGCGACCAGTTTTGATAGCCTTTAGCCGCACCCTCATACTACTCCTTCTCTGTTCCGCGGGTGATGTGGAGGTAAACCCAGGCCCTGCATGTCCCCAGGCACCCTCATTTGTTGACTTCTGTGTTCGAAAAAGCCTTGGTTTCATGCATGTCAACATCAGAAGCCTCCTCCCTAAGTTTGTCTTACTCACTGCTTTAGCACACTCTGCTAACCCTGATGTCCTTGCTGTGTCTGAATCCTGGCTCAGGAAGGCCACCAAAAATTCAGAGATTTCCATACCCAACTATAACATCTTCCGTCAAGATAGAACTGCCAAAGGGGGAGGAGTTGCAGTTTACTGCAGAGAGAGCCTGCAAAGTAATGTCATACTTTCCAGGTCCATACCCAAACAGTTCGAACTACTAATTTTGAAAATTACTCTCTCCAGAAATAAGTCTCTCACGGTTGCCGCCTGCTACCGACCCCCCTCAGCTCCCAGCTGTGCCCTGGACACCATTTGTGAATTGATCGCCCCCCATCTAGCTTCAGAGTTTGTTCTGTTAGGTGACCTAAACTGGGATATGCTTAACACCCCGCCAGTCCTACAATCTAAGCTAGATGCCCTCAATCTCACACAAATCATCAAGGAACCCACCAGGTACAACCCTAACTCTGTAAACAAGGGCACCCTCATAGACGTCATCCTGACCAACTGGCCCTCCAAATACACCTCCGCTGTCTTCAACCAGGATCTCAGCGATCACTGCCTCATTGCCTGTATCCGCTACGGAGCCGCAGTCAAACGACCACCCCTCATCACTGTCAAACGCTCCCTAAAACACTTCTGTGAGCAGGCCTTTCTAATCGACCTGGCCCGGGTATCCTGGAAGGACATTGACCTCATCCCGTCAGTTGAGGATGCCTGGTCATTCTTTAAAAGTAACTTCCTCACCATTTTAGATAAGCATGCTCCGTTCAAAAAATGCAGAACTAAGAACAGATACAGCCCTTGGTTCACCCCAGACCTGACTGCCCTCGACCAGCACAAAAACATCCTGTGGCGGACTGCAATAGCATCGAATAGTCCCCGTGATATGCAACTGTTCAGGGAAGTCCGGAACCAATACACGCAGTCAGTCAGGAAAGCTAAGGCCAGCTTCTTCAGGCAGAAGTTTGCATCCTGTAGCTCCAACTCCAAAAAGTTCTGGGACACTGTGAAGTCCATGGAGAACAAGAGCACCTCCTCCCAGCTGCCCACTGCACTGAGGCTAGGTAACACGGTCACCACTGATAAATCCATGATAATCGAAAACTTCAATAAGCATTTCTCAACGGCTGGCCATGCCTTCCGCCTGGCTACTTCAACCTCGGCCAACAGCTCCGCCCCCCCCGCAGCTCCTCGCCCAAGCCTCTCCAGGTTCTCCTTTACCCAAATCCAGATAGCAGATGTTCTGAAAGAGCTGCAAAACCTGGACCCGTACAAATCAGCTGGGCTTGACAATCTGGACCCTCTATTTCTGAAACTATCTGCCACCATTGTCGCAACCCCTATTACCAGCCTGTTCAACCTCTCTTTCATCTCGTCTGAGATCCCCAAGGATTGGAAAGCTGCCGCAGTCATCCCCCTCTTCAAAGGGGGAGACACCCTGGACCCAAACTGTTACAGACCTATATCCATCCTGCCCTGCCTATCTAAGGTCTTCGAAAGCCAAGTCAACAAACAGGTCACTGACCATCTCGAATCCCACCGTACCTTCTCCGCTGTGCAATCTGGTTTCCGAGCCGGTCATGGGTGCACCTCAGCCACACTCAAGGTACTAAACGACATCATAACCGCCATCGATAAAAGACAGTACTGTGCAGCCGTCTTCATCGACCTTGCCAAGGCTTTCGACTCTGTCAATCACCATATTCTTATCGGCAGACTCAGTAGCCTCGGTTTTTCGGATGACTGCCTTGCCTGGTTCACCAATTACTTTGCAGACAGAGTTCAGTGTGTCAAATCGGAGGGCATGCTGTCCGGTCCTCTGGCAGTCTCTATGGGGGTGCCACAGGGTTCAATTCTCGGGCCGACTCTTTTCTCTGTGTATATCAATGATGTTGCTCTTGCTGCGGGCGATTCCCTGATCCACCTCTACGCAGACGACACCATTCTATATACTTTCGGCCCGTCTTTGGACACTGTGCTATCTAATCTCCAAACAAGCTTCAATGCCATACAACACTCCTTCCGTGGCCTCCAACTGCTCTTAAACGCTAGTAAAACCAAATGCATGCTTTTCAACCGGTCGCTGCCTGCACCTGCATGCCCGACTAGCATCACCACCCTGGATGGTTCCGACCTAGAATATGTGGACGTCTATAAGTACCTAGGTGTCTGGCTAGACTGCAAACTCTCCTTCCAGACTCATATCAAACATCTCCAATCGAAAATCAAATCAAGAGTCGGCTTTCTATTCCGCAACAAAGCCTCCTTCACTCAAGCCGCCAAGCTTACCCTAGTAAAACTGACTATCCTACCGATCCTCGACTTCGGCGATGTCATCTACAAAATGGCTTCCAACACTCTACTCAGCAAACTGGATGCAGTCTATCACAGTGCCATCCGTTTTGTCACTAAAGCACCTTATACCACCCACCACTGCGACTTGTATGCTCTAGTCGGCTGGCCCTCGCTACATATTCGTCGCCAGACCCACTGGCTCCAGGTCATCTACAAGTCTATGCTAGGTAAAGCTCCGCCTTATCTCAGCTCACTGGTCACGATGGCAACACCCATCCGTAGCACGCGCTCCAGCAGGTGTATCTCACTGATCATCCCTAAAGCCAACACCTCATTTGGCCGCCTTTCGTTCCAGTACTCTGCTGCCTGTGACTGGAACGAATTGCAAAAATCGCTGAAGTTGGAGACTTTTATCTCCCTCACCAACTTCAAACATCAGCTATCTGAGCAGCTAACCGATCGCTGCAGCTGTACATAGTCTATTGGTAAATAGCCCACCCTTTTCACCTACCTCATCCCCATACTGTTTTTATTTATTTACTTTTCTGCTCTTCTGCACACCAATATCTCTACCTGTACATGACCATCTGATCTTTTATCACTCCAGTGTTAATCTGCAAAATTGTAATTATTTGCCTACCTCCTCATGCCTTTTGCACACATTGTATATAGACCCCCCCTTTGTTTTCTACTGTGTTATTGACTTGTTAATTGTTTACTCCATGTGTAACTCTTTGTTGTATGCTCACACTGCTATGCTTTATCTTGGCCAGGTCGCAGTTGCAAATGAGAACTTGTTCTCAACTAGCCTACCTGGTTAAATAAAGGTGAAATAAATAAAATAAAAAAAGTCCTTCTGTTCACCTGATTTAGAATTCCTCACAATCAAATGTAGACCGCATTATCTACCAAGGGAATTCTCTTCGATTATAATCACAGCCGTATATATTCCCCCCCAAGCAGACACAACGATGGCTCTGAACAAACTTTATTTGACTCTTTGCAAACTGGAATCCATATGTCCAGAGGCTGCATTCATTGTAGCTGGGGATTTTAACAAGGCTAATCTGAAAACAAGACTCCCTAAATTTTATCAGCATATCGATTGCGCAACCAGGGCTGAAAAAACCTTGGATCATTGCTATTCCAACTTCCGCGACGCATATAAGGCCCTGCCCCGCCCTCCTTTCGGAAAAGCTGACCACGACTCCATTTTGTTGATCCCTGCCTACAGACAGAAACTAAAACAAGAAGCTCTCGCTCTGAGGTCTGTTCAACGCTGGTCCGACCAATCTGATTCCACACTCCAAGACTGCTTCCATTACGTGGACTGGGATATGTTCCGTATTGCGTCAGACGACAACATTGACGAATACGCTGATTCGGTGTGCGAGTTCATTAGAACGTGCGTTGAAGATGTTGTTCCCATAGCAACGATTATAACATTCCCAAACCAGAAACCGTGGATTGATGGCAGCATTCGCGTGAAACTGAAAGCGCGAACCACTGCTTTTAATCAGGGCAAGGTGACTGGAAACATGACCGAATACAAACAATCTAACTATTCCCTCCGCAAGGCAATCAAACAAGCTAAGCGTCAGTATAGAGACAAAGTAGAATCTCAATTCAACCGCTCAGACACAAGAGGTATGTGGCAGGGTCTACAGTCAATCACGGATTACAAAAAGAAAACCAGCACCGTCACGGACCAGGATGTCTTGCTCCCAGGCAGACTAAATAACTTTTTTGCCCGCTTTGAGGACAGTACAGTGCCACTGACACTGCCCGCAACTAAAACATGCGGACTCTCCTTCACTGCAGCCGACGTGAGGAAAACATTTAAACGTGTCAACCCTCGCAAGGCTGCAGGCCCAGACGGCATCCCCAGCCGCGCCCTCAGAGCATGCGCAGACCAGCTGGCTGGTGTGTTTACGGACATATTCAATCAATCCCTATCCCAGTCTGTTGTTCCCACATGCTTCAAGAGGGCCACCATTGTTCCTGTTCCCAAGAAAGCTAATGTAACTGAGCTAAACAACTACCGCCCCGTAGCACTCACTTCCGTCATCATGAAGTGCTTTGAGAGACTAGTCAAGGACCATATCACCTCCAACCTCCACGAGAGCATCCTGTCGGGCTGTATCACCGCCTGGTACGGCAACTGCTCCGCCCACAACCGTAAGGCTCTCCAGAGGGTAGTGAGGTCTGCACAACGCATCACCGGGGGCAAACTACCTGCCCTCCAGGACTCCTACACAACCCGATGTCACAGGAAGGCCATAAAGATCATCAAGGACAACAACCACCCGAGTCACTGCCTGTTCAAATCAAATCAAATCAAATTTATTTATATAGCCCTTCGTACATCAGCTGATATCTCAAAGTGCTGTACAGAAACCCAGCCTAAAACCCCAAACAGCAAGCAATGCAGGTGTAGAAGCACGGTGGCTAGGAAAAACTCCCTAGAAAGGCCAAAACCTAGGAAGAAACCTAGAGAGGAACCAGGCTATGTGGGGTGGCCAGTCCTCTTCTGGCTGTGCCGGGTGGAGATTATAACAGAACATGGCCAAGATGTTCAAATGTTCATAAATGACCAGCATGGTCGAATAATAATAAGGCAGAACAGTTGAAACTGGAGCAGCAGCACAGTCAGGTGGAAGTTGAAACTGGAGCAGCAGCATGGCCAGGTGGACTGGGGACAGCAAGGAGTCATCATGTTCACCCCGCTATCATCCAGAAGGTGAGGTCAGTACAGGTGCATCAAAGCTGGGACCGAGAGACTGAAAAACAGCTTCTATCTCAAGGCCATCAGACTGTTAAACAGCCACCACTAACATTGAGTGGCTGCTGGCAACACACTGACTCAACTTCAGCCACTTTAATAATGGGAATTGATGGGAAATGATGTAAAATATATCACTAGCCACTTTAAACAATGCTACCTAATATAATGTTTACATACCCTACATTATTCATATCATATGTATATGTATATACTGTACTCTATATCATCTACTGCATCCTTATGTAATACATGTATCACTAGCCACTTTAACTATGCCACTTTGTTTACATACTCATCTCATATGTATATACTGCACTCAATACCATCTACTGTATCTTGCCTATGCCGCTCTGTACCATCACTCATTCATATATCTTTATGTACATATTCTTTATCCCCTTACACTTGTGTCTATAAGGTAGTAGTTTTGGAATTGTTAGCTAGATTACTTGTTGGTTATTACTGCATTGTCGGAACTGGAAGCACAAGCATTTCGCTACACTCGCACTAACATCTGCTAACCACGTGTATGTGACAAATAAAATTTGATTTGATTTGAATATGTACATGTAGGTAGAGTTATTAAAGTGACTATGCATAGATAATAACAGAAAGAGGAGCAGCAGTGTAAAAGTCTGGGTTGATTAGATGTTCAGGAGTCTTATGGCTTGGGGGTAGAAACTGCTAATTTGATTTTCACCTGTGAACTTACAATTTCACATGTGGAGTTCTTACATGTGAAACTGCAAATTAGATTTTCACTTACAGTATGATTGTTTTTCACATGGGAACTAGCAATTCCACATGTGAACGAGTGATTTTCATATATATATTTTTTTAAATGGCTAACTACAAATTTGATGTGTTTTTTTTGTAAGGATGTGACTACTGATTGATCAGAGTATGAACAATACTCAACTTTAGAGTTCATTCTCCTCCCCCTCCCCTATCCCTCTCCTCCAACGCAACATGCTAGCATAAACGCACGGATGCTCACATCCATGTAAATATACTCACAGAACGACAGGGAGCTCAAATATTTCTGTTATTCTGGTGAGCTGAACTTTTTATTAGGGGAGGCCATCAATGATCCCCTACTGTTGTCCTTTCCCCAGTTTAAGTAAGGCAGCTTTTTGTCAACTTCATGTCTTTCCTTCTTATCAACAAGGAATCTTGCATTTGTGCCTGATTGGCTTTGTGATATAAGTGGATCTTTTAAAGATGTTTGAAAGTAGTGCAGATCAATTCAAAGGCGCCTTTATAGAGAGATAAAAAAAACAGCTTGTTCAAATGGGAAATGTCGTGTAAATACGGGAGTGCGTGTAGACGTTGCTCATCCTTGATCCTCAGCAGCCTGGACTTTATGGTTTAGGAGATAAGAGAGAGAAGGGCAATCGTTACTGACAAGCTCACCTTGAGGCGGTGAGCATCTCACGATAAATCCTCTGGCTCCTCACGTCGTGGCAAGTAGATGTTGGCATCTTTAAGTGAAGCAATTATGACTGGATGAGTTTGGGTTTTTTCCCCCCTCAAAATGTTCAAAGGACCAGGTAGTTTAGGGAAACCAGCACCTCATGGTTAAAACATGTCTTTTTAACTTTTCGTTTGGAAGGGTCTGGTTTTGTTAATAACAATACAGTGTTTTGATTGGCCTTAACTGTGTCAGGATATGATATTCCTGGAGTGATAGACCACAGCAGTGCAGCAAGATTTATTGCCAACAGGCATTACATAGGGAAAAGAAAGCCCAAGTAGCCTTCAGAGGCCTACAGTCAGAGTTCAGGGAATGGAGGGGTCAATTTGGGTCGTAGAGTTTATATAATTATTGTAAATCCCATTGACTTAAATATTTAGTGGTCTCTTGAGCCACATCCCCTCCCCCTCAAAAGCATAACGGTAAGCAAACACACACAAACGCATTTAGACCCAGATGCACATTGGTAAGAGAGCACGGTCGGTCTCCTTTCCCCGACCAGAAGCGTCTGAATGTACCGTTGCCAGTTATAGATTTTTTTTAAAGCCGGCCAAGAACTGCTATTCTGGTCTGAGAGGAGTCAATACAAATCTTATTGCTGCATTGACAAAGCAAAATAATTTCATTCAATCTACGGGAAAGCAGAAGAGAGAGCAATCTGCTCTGGCCCGAGTGTGGACAGAGCAGTGTGTTTTCACTCAGACTGACCATTATCTGACTGGTTGTGTTAGAGGGGAAATTCTGCAATCTTGCAAGATAAATGATTAGAGTGAGGATGTAAATTATCCAATAAATACCATTCAAAACCAACAAATGTTCTATATCAGAAGTGACAATAACACAAATATGATTAAAACACCCATTATTGGTGCCTCATTATTGGTATTAGAGATCACATGTGAATATTAATAGGATTTGAAGCCAAGCTTATGATATTTCCAGTGGCTTTAGGGTGCTATTTTTATGCTCCAGTTGATATCAATGAAATAAATCAGTCATTATACAACTGCTGCCTCCTTTGGATGCCTGACCTGGATCGCATAACCATTGGTGTTGAACTGATAAATACCAAAGTGCTTTCAGCATTTGAGGAAATCACAATCATTTCAGGAGTTTTGTTTCATTTCATTTCCTCTGAGAGGCAGTTTAGAAAACAGATTTGGTCTCCTTTAACACACGAAACCTAGTAGCCAGGCTTAACATTTCTAAAACCCACAGATACAACTGTCTCCAAGGACACTCCAAGGACACTGTAAATTACTACATATAACTGCCATAGTTTAAACAGTGAATAAACAATGAATAAACAAAGTTAGAGTAATAGCGGTCCTTCGATGAATTGAAGGTTTTGCAAGTAAATCCAATCTCTCAAAGTATCATAATGTCAACCGAATCATGTCACTGGTAAGCCATGTTTGTGACATGGGAGAATATAAATGGTTTGATAGAGCTAACAATTATTAATGAAAAACACGTTTATGATGGGAACTGGGAACTGTGTTGATTTGAAAGACAACAATGTTAATAGCAATTCCAGGAATGAGAGTGTGCTCGAAACTCATATTGACTGATCATTTTGTCAAGGCTAGTATTTTATTCTCATTAGCGTCCTTCCATTCAATTTCCCTAAAAGAACGTTATGCAAAAAAAGTGTCCAGCTGTGATGGCTCGATAGATGTGTCAGAATTGTAGTCAATTTGAGAAACAATTTTTTTCCAGAGATTTGAGTCTCACTACTGTATTGGTTTAATGAAACAAACATCCATTTCCCTTCCCTTCCCTTCCCTCCCCCTCAAACCCCAAGCTATCCACACTTTCAACCCCCCCCATCTGATCCCCCCTCTTTGCAGCTTTACTGCAAGTACCTATGGAATGTCCTACCTTGGTAGCTCTGAGCCAATTAAAACCTAGCTGGACAGGGGAGAGCACAGAGTAGTGTTAGGGAACAATATAGGATCAGCTACTCACTCATAGTCAGCAAGCTACTCAGTCATAGTCAGCAAGCTACTCAGCTGCAGTCAGCCTGCGATTCTATTAGGTACTGTATTGGCTTTTATGTCAGCCCTGCTCCAAACTCTCCACAACACCCAGTCATTAGCCACACACTGAGTAGGATGAACACCTTGTTTACAATCCTCTCAATAGTAATGAGTTACCTGATTTACACACAAAACTCGGGACTCCTTTATAATTGACACATACTGGATATTTATATATATATATATATATCTGGAATGTGTTACTTGATCAGAGATAATGTTAATGTAAGTACTACTTGGTAGGCAGGACAAACCCGTTTTTGTATATTTCTGGTATATCATCAAAATAAATCAATCGCAGCATGTTTTTATCTGATTAAGTACAATACTATTGGAAATTAATGTTAAGTTCCATTTATATTCCTAAAACTCCTGTTGAACATGATGCTGTCACTGCTTCCTGTTGACAAGACATTTTGATAAATAGCCCAATGTAAGACAAAGTTTTACCTTGTCCAAATCAATAACCAATAAGCAGAAACAGTTTGTGATATATTGAAAACCTAAACATGACATTTACTATCTACACATACAAATTCAACAATAGTAATCATATTACGTAAAAAATAGTTTTATGTGTACCTTATAAACTGCACATGCATAAAAACCCTGTTGTTTTGACCAGTGGTGTGAAGTACTAAAATAAAAATACTGTAAAGTACTACTTAGGTAGTTTTTTTTACATTACTAAAGAAAATATGCAACTTTTTACTTCTTAAATTTTCCCTGACACCCAAAAGACTCATTACATTTACAATATTCAACCAGGACAGAATTAGGGCACCTATCAATATAACACTGTCATCCCTACTGCCTCTGGTGGACTCGCGAAACACAAATACTGTGTTTGTAAATGATGTCTGAGCGTTGGAGTGTGCCCATCTGTCCGTAATAAAAAAAATATTGGAAAGTCGTGCTGTCTGGTTTGCTTAATATAAGGAATTTGATGTATATCATTTACTATTACTTTGTTCTTTTACTCAAGTATGGTGACTGAGTACTTTTTCTACCACTGTACTTAATTCCATTTAAAACAAGATACTTTTACTAAAGTAGTGTTTTACTGGGCAACTTTCACATTTACTTGAGTCATTTTCTGTTAAGGTATCTTTACTTTTACTCAAGTATGATATTTGAGTACTTTTTCCACCATGAGTTTTGACAAGTGGCAATAAATCACTGATATTGATTAGGGGAGAAATCGGGTTGTACGAGCTGTTGAAGCGAATGCAAAAAAAAATTGCATGGGAACTGGAGATATTTTTTTCATAACTGGTTAGAGAACAACCTGTATAAGACAGTGAGCTACATTTTGGAGTGATGCATTTTGATTTGGGGGTCACCAAAACGGAAAGATAAACGCAACACTTATCTTCCCGGTTACGACCTGCCCTGAACCTGAGCCTGCCTGCCGTTCTGTCCCTTGTTGACACTGCCTTGGATTACGAGTCACAAACGTGCTCCTTATTCCAGGGCCTGGTTGCATAAAACATCTTAAGTGTTCCCCTTTACCTCAAGGAATAATGTTCCCATACCTAAGGGAATTGTTTAAGGGTGTTGCATAGAGCCACTCAAACACTTCCTTAGGTAAGGGCATAATTTAAAGTGGAACTGACAGCGTATTAGCAACATGAAATATGGTTAAACTCATATACACTTTTTTAGTTTTTTGACATTTTCTGACAAGTGAGCTCATAGATATGGTCATTTTCACGTTTTCATAAATTCATAGAATTACATACATCCTAGTTAGGCTACTAAGGCATTTGAGAAAATTCTATAGCAATATAGAATGGGAAAACGGACGTGCGTTTTGACAAATAATATTTACACTGAAGATAATAAAACCAAATAAAAACATGTCTGGTCCAGGACCGGTGTCTACGCAGACCGGTGCGCCATATGCAAATAAGCCATTTGCCTTCCACCATTCACTTTGATTTGGACTGTGTGTTTACAGGCAGTACAAACTGTGCAACTTTAGATCATTAGAAAGCATTCACCAAAAGCCACAAAATACACCTGAGTGGATTTCTGCAAATACCACGGGAGTCCTCTTACATTTGGGAACTTCACAATCCTATTGATCAAACAACCATGAAAGGGTTTGATATCTACCTCAGTCGCCTATTCATATCAACAAGATCAACTAATGCTAGCCAGAGTGAGATGAGCTAAAAATCTAATGAGGGAACACTAGATAAACCCTCAAAATTGCACTGATAAATGATGGTGAATAGCCTGTTCGTCCTTCTGCAGTTTGCCTGCCAATGCATGCTTTTTCTAACCCATGTTTTGACAACTGAATGGGAACTTGCCTGCTTGCCAAATACATTTGAGTGACAACTAAGAGATACATATGCTAACTGGATAACGGTCGTTCAATTCAGCTAGCTAACCAAGCGATTCACATTTCTGGCTAGCTAACCAAATGACACCTGCATCTCTAGCCACTGAAAAAACATATGAGGGGAAAAAGTCAGTCGCCCAATGACATGAGTGGCCTACATGTTTCTCCTTTGCATGGTGTTTTGAAGAAAGGTTTAGGTTTTCGGTTATTAATTGTCAGGCTTTAATTTCAAAGCTAGACATTTTAGTAGCCTAACTAGGATGTGTCTGGTACACTTTCCCTCCGCTGCGCTATGAGCAGGACACACGAAAGTTGAATTCACCAATGCTAGCGCATCAGGCTGTAAATTCATAAGAAGATGACTCAACTGTTGACTCAATTACACTCACTTGTATGTCTTAATTGGCTCACGGACATTGTGTTTGACACATGTGCACTAGCCTATTAGCCACGTTATGCCAGACGTGATCAAATCAGATCAAAGTTTATTTATCACGTGCGCCAAATACAACAGGTGTTGGTAGACCTTAGAGTGAACTGCTTAATTACAAGCCCTAACCAACAGTGCATTTTTAAGTAAAAAATAGTTTAGGTAAACAGTAGATATGTAAAGTAATACAAAAGAAAAAGAAAACAGTAAACAGTAAAATTACAGTGAAAATAACAGTAGCTAGGCTATATACAGGTGGTACCGGTACAGAGTCAATGTGCAGGGGCACTGGTTAGTCAGGCTAATTGAGGTCATATGTACATGTAGGTATAGTTAAAGTGACTATGCATAGAAGATAAACAGAGAGTAGCAGCAGTGTAAAAGAGGGGGTTGGTGGGTGGTGGTTGGCGGGACACAATGCAAATAGTCCAGGTAGCCAATGTGCGGGAGCACCGGTTAGTCGGGCTAATTGAGGCAATATGTACTTGAATGTATAGTTAAAGTGACTATGCATAGATGATAAACAGAGAGTAGCAGCAGCGTAAAAGAGGGGTTGGCAGGACACAATGCAAATAGTCTGTGTAGTCATTTGATTACCTGTTCAGGAGTCTTATGGCTTGGGGGTAAAAGTTGTTGAGACTCCTTTTGGTCCTAGACTTGGCGCTCCGGTACTGCTTGCCATGCAGTAGCAGAGAGAACAGTCTGTGGCTGGGGTCTTTGACAATTTTTAGGGCCTTCCTCTGACACTGCCTCGTGTAGAGGTCCTGGATGGTAGGCAGCTTAGTCCCAGTGATGTACTGGGCCGTATGCACTACCCTCTGTAGTGCCTTGCGGTTGGAGGCCGAGCAGTTGCCATACCAGGCAGTGATGCAACCAGTCAGGATGCTCTTAATGTTGCAGCTGGAGAACCTTTTGAGGATCTGAGGACCATGCCAAATCTTTTCAGTCTCCTGATGAGGGATAGGTTGTTTTTCTGGCACCACCCGGCCAGGTCTCTGACCTCCTCCCTATTGGCTGTCTCGTCGTTGTCGGTGATCAGGCCTATCACTGTTGTGTCATGTGCAAACTTAATGATGGTGTTGGAGTCAGGGATCATTGCCCTTGCTAGCTTGATTGTATTGACATTCCAAGCCTTAGTTGCAGCCATCTGTTTTTGTTAAAAATATTGATGAATTGAAATTGAAACAGTGCATTCCGAATGGGTGGAGGCAGAAAAAAATGTACCAGGCCAGCTATGATTTACAACCTGATAGCAATATTTTTGGGACTACCAAGAAATGTATTGGTGAATTATATTAATCATGCATTGAACTGCATCCACCTATTCTGCCAACAATGCCTTACTATATGTCATTGAATGTTGAGTAAAATATCACCTATTTAAAAAAAACACTTATTAAAATAGTTTTTGTAGAATAAACTAGGAATTTTATATTTCTGACTGATATTGTGATTGTCTGTTTCACATCTGCCAAGTAGTTAAAACGCTGTCAGTTCCACTTTAAGAGTTTATGGTCGTTGGAAGGCATGTATGGCAGAAAGAGTCTCTGGTTAACATGGAGAGGACCTGATTCACTGAGTGAATATCTAGTCAAAGAGATCTCATTTATTTTGGTAGATGGAGATGGCAGATGAAAGCAACATTCACCTCCACAAATGCTGTTTACATTGAAATCCATACTGAATGAAGCCGTTAAGGGACCTCATGGGCACCCTTAACTGTTTCACTTAATTTAAGGGGGAAATTCTCCTTAAAAAGGTTTAGTGCAACTGATTTAAAGTTAAGGAAAAGGGAAAGATTATCTTAAGGTGTTTTATGCAACTGGGCCCATTACTTTAGCGACTTCTATCTTGATTTTGACTTCAGCACATTGTTATCGCCACAGAAATATAAGTCAGGAGCCAAAGTCTATGCCCCTTCATCGGTGATTGGTCAGCACTAGGGATTCTTCAGTCTTTGTTGTCATTCAACTATAGACAAATTATTACCGTACACATGTTTTCATTGAGAAATACTGCATCAAAAATCTTAGTTAGATGTAAAATTGCGTGACTAAGATCTCCTCGGCAAAAAAACGTCAAAATGAATGACTGTTCCTAATTGAAGCATGCTGACGCCTTAATTGATTGACTGGCAGCCATTTTGAGTGTACTCATGCCTAGGTTGAATAGTTATCAACGGCGCCATGAATTTGTTATTTTTGTTATTATTTTGTTTTTGTTATTTTTTCCTCATGGAATCATTACATTGTCTTAACCTGTAATTTTTCAACCTAGACCCATGACAGGAAGTAAATGCTGTAACGATTCTCCTCTTCTTCTGACGAGGAGTAAGAGAGGTCGGCGCAATGTGCAGCGTGGTAAGTGTCCATTTTAGTTTATTAAACTGAACACTAAAGAATACAAAATAACAAAGTGAATGATACAAACGAAAACCGAAACAGTCCTGAAATGTGAAACAAACATTACACCAAGAAACAATCACCCACATCGCAAAAGTGAAACCAGGCTACCTAAGTATGGTTCTCAATCAGCTGCCTCTGATTGAGAACCATACCAGGCCAAACACAGAAAACCCAAAACATAGAAAAAGGAACATAGACAGCCCACCCAACTCACGCCCTGACCATACTAAAACAAAGACATAACAAAAGAACTAATGTCAGAACGTGACAAATGCAGTAAGTGTACCCTTCAATCTGTGCTGTGATTTATCGAGTCAACTCAACTAATGTTACAAAAAACAAGGTGTTCATGGTATTCAACTTGTCAGTTGGAGCTGGAGTTGGACCCTGAAAGTGACGAACTTCCAAAGGTGTGTAGAATACTTTGTTCTTCAAAATAAAAGGCATACACAATGCATCTTCATTTGCTATATCATTGTTGTACTGTTTTCAATAGGTCACCAGAAGATGCAGGACCAGAACAGTCTGTTTGCAGGATGGAGAATTCTGGCCTCTATACCTTGTCTTCTGTCTATTCATTGCAGAATGGAATGATTATCTGCAGGGCAGACTATAGTATACTTAGTATTACTTGCTGTGTTAGGCCTCTGAGATGCAATGACCAATGGTATAATCTTTAGTACCATCACAAAGTCTAATGAATAATTTTGCAAAGTACACTTTGTGATGATACTGGAAATGATAACTTATAAAAATAATTCTAATGAGTAAACAGTCTTGAATTCTGTTGTTGAAAGTAAATAAAGAAACCCGACTGCAATGAAAGGTTGTTGTCATTCTTCATAAATTCTCGTCAGTTATTTACATAACACAATAAACAGATGCAATGCAATTTAGTTTTCTTTATTGCGGTAGCGGTGCGTGGGTAAAATCACTGGGGAAGCCAAGCCAGAAAATAAAAGCCATATTACAATGTGTTGTGATAATTGTGTTTTTTGCTCTATAACCTGTTAGTTCATATGCCTTGCGACCGTGATATATAGGCCTAAGGCAGAGACAATAAGAAGACTCAGTGGTAGAATAAATTCAACCACACCTTTGTTTTATCACAAAACCGGAGAGCAGCATCTGTCCAGTGAAGTCCACAAAGCACTTTGCATGTTAACAAACAGTTCATCTGAATCCATGCTTCAAGATTGTTTTGATCTCAATCAGCATGAAAAAGAAGGGTCAACACTGCAAATATTGACTCTTTGCATCAACTTTATGTAATTGTCAATAAAAGCCTTTGACACTTATGAAATGCTTGTAATTATACTTCAGTATTCCATAGTAACATCTGACAAAAACATCTAAAGACACTGAAGCAGCAAACTTTGTGGAAATTAATATTTGTGTCATTCTCAAAACTTTTGGCCACGACTGTTTAGGGGATGTTGTTTCTCCTGCGATGACTAAAACCTATCCAAACCCCAAAATTAGATAGATGGCAGCATTCACACAAAATTGAAAGTGGGAACCACCACATTTAACCAGTGCAAGGTGACTGGGAATATGGTTAAGAACAAACAGTCCAGTTATACCCTTCGTAAGACAATCAAACAAACAAACCGTCAGTACAGAGACAAAGTGGAGTCACAATTCAATGGCTTGGACACTAGATGTATGTGGCAGGCACTCGAGACAATCACAGGAAAACCAGCCATGTCTTGCTTCCGGACAAGCTAAAACACATTCTTTGCCCGCTCTCGTGGACTGTGAGCTCTCGTTCTCTGTGGCCTATGAGGAAGACATTGAAGCGCGTTAACCATCACAAGGCTGCCGGCCCAGTCGACATCCCTCGCTGCGTCCTCAGAGCATGTGAAGACCAGCTGGCTGGAGTGTTTAAGGACATATTCAATCTCTCCTTATCCAAGTCTTTTGTCCCCACTTGCTTCAAGATGTCCACCATTGTTCCTGTACCCAAGAAAGCAAAGGTAACTGAACTAAATTACTAATGCACCAAAGCACTCACTTATGTCACCATGAAGTGCTTTGAGAGGCTAGACGACACAACCATGGTAGGCCTGATTACCAACAATGATGAGAGGTGCCAGGAACATAAGCTCTCCCTCAATGTCAACAAAACGAAGGAGCTGATTATGGACTTCAGGAGACAGCAGAGGAAGCATGACACCATCCACATCGACGGGGCCGCAGTGCAGAAGTTTAAAAGCTTAAAGTTCCTTGACGTACACATCACTGACCATCTGAAATGGTTCACCCACACAAATGCTGATGCTCCAGATAAATCACAGTCATTGTTACCAGCAAGCACAACATCACACCTCTTCCATGCTTGACGGTGGGAACTACAAATGCGGAGATCATTTGTTCACCTACTCTGCGTCTCACAAAGACGATGCGGTTGGAACCAAAAATCTCCAATTTGGACTCCAGACCAAATTATATATTTCCACCGGTCCAATGTCCATTGCTCGTGTTTCTTGGCCCAAGCAAGTCTCTAATTTTATTGGTGGCCTTTATTAGTGTTTTGTTGCAGAAATTTGAACATGAAGGCCTGATTCACACAGTCTCCTCTTAACTGTTGATGTCGAGATGTGTCTGTTACTTGAACTCTGGGAAGCATTTATTTGGGCTGAGGTGCAGTTAATTCTAATGAACTTATCCTCTGCAGCAGAGGTAACTCTGGGCGTTCCTTTCCTGTGGTGGTCCTCATGAGAGCCAGTTTCATCATAGCACTTGATGGTTTTTGCGACTGCATTCGAAGACACTTTCAAAGTTCTTGAAATGTTCTGTATTGATTGACCTTCATGTCATAAAGTAATGATGGACAGTCATTTATCTTTGCCTATTTGAGCTGTTCTTGCCATATTATGGACTTGGTCTTACCAAATAGGGCTATCTTCTGTATACCACCCCTACCTTGTCACAACACAACTGATTAGCCCAATCACATTAAGGAAAGAAATTGCACAAACTAACTTTAAACAAGGCACACCTGTTAATTGAAATGCATTCCAGGTGACTACCTCATGAAGCTGGTTGAGAGAATGCCAAGAGTGTGCAAAGCTGTCAAGGCAACGGGTGGCTACTTTGAAGAATCTAAAACTTTTGACTACTACATGATGTGTTATTTCATAGTTTTGATGTCTTCACTATTATTCTACAATGTAGAAAATAGTAAAAATAAAGAAAAACCCTTGAATGAGTAGGTGTGTCTAACTTTTGACTGGAACTGTATATAGATACGAAAGCTCCACAAACGATTATGTTAGGTCACCACCAACTCACAGAAAAACACAGCCATTTTTCCAGCCAGAGGAGTCAAAAAAGCACAAATAGAGATAAAATGAATCACTAACTTTTGATGATCTTTATCAAATGACACTCATAGGACTTCATGTTACACAATACATGTATGTTTTGTTCGGTAAAGTTCTTATTTATATCCAAAAATCTCATTTTACATTGGCGTGTTACGTTCAGTAGTTCCAAAACATGCAGTGATATTGCAGAGAGACACATGAATTCAGAGAATACTCATAAATGTTGATGAAAATTCAAGTGTTCGACATGGAAATATAGACTTCTCCTTAATGCAACCGCTTTACAGAAAAAGCATAATCTGAGAACGGCGCTCAGAGCCCAAACCAGCCAGAGAAATATCCGTCATGTTGGGTAGTCAACATTATTCATAAATAGCATTATAAATATTCACTTACCCAGGAATTGCAATTCCACAATAAATGCTTGTTCTGTTCGATAATGTCCATCATTTATGTTCATTTATGTCCAATAGCTTCTTTTGTTAGGGCGTTTGGTAAACAAATCCAAAAGCGCAATCTGGTCCAGTCGCACAAAAAGTTCAAAAAGTTATATTACAGGTTGAAGAAACTTGTCAAACTAAGTATGGAATCAATCTTTAGGATGTTATCATAAAAGTTCAATAATGTTCCAACCGGAGGATTCCATTGTCTGTAGAAAAGCAATGGAACGAGTACTACCTCTCATGTGAAAGCGCGTGACTGAGAACGAGGCTGCAGGCAGACCCCTAAGTCAAACAGCTCCCATCTGGCCCCCCTTCACATGAGAAGCCTGAAACAAAGTTCTAAAGACAGTTGACATCTAGTGGAAGCCTTAGGAAGTGCAAACTAACCCATATCCCACTGTGTATTTGATAGGGGTGAGTTCAAAAACTGCAAACCTCAGATTTCCCACTTCCTGTTTGGATTTTTTTCTCAGGTTTTTGCCTGCCATATGCATCATTCAAACAGTTTTAGAAACTTCAGAGTGTTTTCTATCCAATACTAATAATAATGTGCATATATTAGCATCTGGGACTGAGTAGGAGGCAGTTTACTTTGGGCACGCTATTCATCCAAAAGTGAAAATGCTGCCCCCTATCCTAAAGAAGTTTTAAACAGGTCAAGGCAGACAGGGGTCAATTATCCAGAGAGGGTGTAAGGCACCGGAACAGCAGGTGGGCTCAGGGTCAGGTCAGGCAGAGGTCAGTAATCCAAAGTAGTTGGGCAAAGGTACATGACGACAGGCAGGCAGGCTCAGGGTCAGGGCAGGCAGAACGGTCAGAACAGGGAAACTAGAAAACAGGAGTAAGGAACAGGCGAGAGCAGGGAAACAAAAGGCTGGTAGGTTCTACGAACAAAATAAACTGGCAACAGAGAACACAGGTATAAAATCAATCAACATAAGCTAAATATGATATGGCTGTCCATGGTACTGATTTGTGTGTGTTTGTGTGTGAAAAAAACATGTTGACTCACCCTACTTGTAGAGAAACGCCAATGGCATCCTTTTCTAATTCATGTTGCCGAAACGGTCTATGGCTTTTGTCATACAGTACACACTTTACATTTTTGTTGTCCTAGGCTACCTGGCTAAAATGCTTGCTCGCTAGCCAAACTTCCTTTCATCTGCAATTATGTGCCAGGCCAGCTGGTTAACGTTAGCCTACTACATCTAGCTACATACTGTATTGAAATTACGTCCTCTCAGGCCAGCGGCACAATGTATGAATTTATGGTTGGATCAAAATCTCCTTTCTATTCATTGGCCAGTACGGAGAATTAAGTAAAACCACAAGTCCAAACCTCTTTCTCCGTCCATGGCTAATTTAGGGAAGGAATGATTTTAGCTAGCTAGCCAGACGCCAGAGGACAACGTTGCTTGCTGTTTGGGGATTTAGGCTGGTTTTCTGTACAGCACTTTGATTGATTGATTGCACCAAATCAAGTTACAGAAAGCATTGAGTCTTACATATGATATGGAAAGACATAAACAAGTAATATAATATTTATTATAACAAAAACTAACAAGGATAGGGGAATACATTGTCTCATTCAAACCTGAAAACAAAGTGTAAGTTACCACACAAACGAACCACGTCATATTCTCCTTTCTATCTTTCCTATAACAAAGCCAACAATTTCTAGAGTAGTCCTCAAATACATTTAAGTTTCACTTTTTCTGTTCTGAAAATCTGCCAAATGTTAGCTTGGTCTTTGGTCTGTTTTTGTTATAGCCAACTAGTATGTATAGTCAAGACAACTGCTATGGTAACATGGCATGACAACTATCATGCATCAGTAGTTAGCAAGACAACATAAACATTTCTATGAACTGCCAACATACAGACTCAGATCTCTGGCTACTTTAATACTTTTAATAAACTGATTTAATAAAAGGTATCACTAGTCACTGTAAATAACGCCACTTTATTTATGTCTACATATCCTACATTACTCCTACATTATCATATGTATACACTGTATTCTATACCATCTACTGCATCTTGCCTATGCCGCACGGCCATCGCTCATCCATCTATTTATATGTACATATTCTTATTCATTCCTTTACATTTGTGTGTATAAGGTAGTTGTTGTGAAATTGTTAAGATTACTTGTTAGATATTACTGCACTGTCGGAACTAGAAGCACAAGCATTTCGCTTCACTCGCATTAACATCTGCTAACCATTTGTATGTGACTAATAAATGTTGATTTGATTTTGACTTGCACGACCAGCTTAGTATGTACAGCAACCACAAGCAGCATCAACTGGGTTAGGGGGGGAACCAGTTCAGCTGCTTCTCTGCTTATCTGTCCTGTCTGTGTGTGGGGGTGTGTCTTATACTCTGTCCTAGTCTTCACCAAGTAGCTACTCATCAAAAGCATCTTCTTCCAAGAAGTCCATAACCTCATGGTCCTCCTCATCCTGCAAATCAAATCAAATCAAATTTATTTATATAGCCCTTCGTACATCAGCTGATATCTCAAAGTGCTTTACAGAAACCCAGCCTAAAACCCCAAACAGCAAGCAATGCAGGTGTAGAAGCACGGTGGCTAGGAAAAACTCCCTAGAAAGGCCAAAACCTAGGAAGAAACCTAGAGAGGAACCAGGCTATGTGGGGTGGCCAGTCCTCTTCTGGCTGTGCCGGGTGGAGATTATAACAGAACATGGCCAAGATGTTCAAATGTTCATAAATGACCAGCATGGTCAAATAATAATAAGGCAGAACAGTTGAAACTGGAGCAGCAGCACGGCCAGGTGGACTGGGGACAGCAAGGAGTCATGTCAGGTAGTCCTGGGGCATGGTCCTAGGGCTCAGGTCCTCCGAGAGAGAGAAAGAAAGAGAGAAGGAGAGAATTAGAGAATGCACACTTAGATTCACACAGGACACTGAATAGGACAGGAGAAGTACTCCAGATATAACAAACTGACCCTAGTCCCCCGACACAAATTACTGCAGCATAAATACTGGAGGCTGAGACTGCAGACCTTCCTCAGACCTCCCTGGCCCTTTAGCGCATAAGAAATCATCATGAATGGAAGGAAATTGTCTAGCTACAAGGTATCAACCTGTGGGCAAGGTGACAAAGTGGCATTATATTGCAAAATTCTAATTCATGTAGCAAAGTCAAACCAGCTAGATCTCCAGCTTGAGCTTTCATAAGTCATATGAACTATCATAAGGCTTATACATTTATTATTGCATTTAACAGCCAAAAGGCTTACTATTTCTTAGGAATCATATCACAGATAAGCATACACTTAATGAGATATCTAGCTAGCCAATACTAATAATAGCTTCTCTCTTTCTTCTGGCTGGCAGGCTAGTAGCTACAAATCTAATCACAAGCCAGTTCGTTTCAGCTCGAATACCTAATTACAAATACTCTTCAATTTGTCAATATGAGCATTTTAATCAATTTTGTACAGTCGTCAAAGAGAACACAAACAGAAAAAAATACAAGACACAAACTAAATCAAGTAGGCTACCATGTTCCATTTTGGGTGACTGATTAATGCAGCTTGAATAACAGTCAACAGGCTAGCTACCATTAGTTAGCTCACAGACTTTGGTAGCTAGCAATCTAGTTAACATTATCTGAGGAGACATCATAGAGGCCTGCAAATACAATGGCATTGCTAAAGTAGGCAAGTAATTAGTAGAAAACAACTTTGCTGTCAAATTTATTTTAGAGAGATGGCAATTGCCATAGCTGGAAAAGTTAGTAAATAAATTGCTAGCTAGCAATGCTAACTAAAATCAGATCCTGTCCCTCAATCTTAGCTAGCTAGCTAAAGTTATACCCCATCTAAAATCAATCTGGCAACATCACAGTGATGACAAAAGGTTTTCCTACTAATGATTTGCCTCTCATTGTTTTTCCAAGTCGATATAATCACTTTAGACTAAATCTTCATCAGCACATGGCCGCTCAGAGAATGAGTAGCCAGTAGAATGTTCATTCGGGCAACAGTTTTCAATAGAATGTTCAGAGCAATATTGTGACGAAGCATGTAACACATGAATAGCATGTCCTTTACTTATAAATAAAACAATAACTAACTTACTTCATGAATGGTTGCTGCTGGCGATTTCAAAATCCATGCGATGCTTGATGGAGCTGCTGGGAAATCCACATGTGTACTTACATTGCCTGATTTGCAATGTAGTCTGATGCAAAGTGTCCTGTGCAGGAGGTTCGACTGAACTTCTCTGACAGTTGATTATGAAAAACAAATTGCAGCCAAATCAGACAAAGTGATTGTTCAGCTGGAATACAGTGCAAAAGCAGTCATACTGCAAAATTACGCTTGCTTTTGGGTGGGACCAGTACCAAAACTTGGAGGGAATATGTAAATAAACTATAAACATTAATTGGTTGTTAGATGAATTTAGTTCTTATGTGTTCATTAACCAATTCAATTTAAAATACCCTGTCTGTTTCTAAGAATTTGTAAGATCCTTATTTGCATAAAATGGACAGAGACCAGTCAACCGAAATTAGCCAATAGCATTTATTCTCGAGAGCGCTGCTCATAATACCATGTACATTGGTTTATATACCTCATATTTCATCATAGCATCTTGAAGGCTCCTCCTTCTCTCCGACAAGGACAAAGCTACTTCTAAAGTCCATTCCAACCCACTAGCGCACATACATGACACACTATATCTGGATTATCTCCTGAAGTCTCATCACAGTTTATTACCACTTAGCTGACAGTTCCAGTCCCCCCCAGATACGGAAAACCTGGAGGGGCTCATGCTGTCTTATTTTATCGCTACAGAGTTATAGCCGGGTAGGTTCAAACATAGGTTAAGGATTCTCTTTGCTTACTTTAGACACACACATACATTCCTTCTTCCACAATGGTTATCATTTCCAATTACCCCTTGTCCATGCCACATAACCTCTTTCTTATGAACTAACATTATTAATCAGATATAATAAAACAGGGTAAAATTCAATTAGTTATAGTTAAATGTGTACATTGTTGCGTCATTATTCATAAAATTCACAGCATTGATCTATTATAATCAGATCGCCAGGTGACGTTATGCGGTGGGAGAAAATTACATCTTACCAGTACAGGGAATACTTCCAGGCGTCTTTTTCTTTTCAAACAACTTTTACACAAAAAGGCCATTGTCATCCTTTCATAGTTTTAGAGTTTTATTTCAACCTCATAGTGTGGAAATATCATTAAAAACTATAAATGAACTGTACTGCCCCTTTAAAGCATTCTCAAAATATTCTCGAAGACCACACTTTCCATGTTTGTCTTTCACCCTCCGAGTTCTCTTCACTGGTATTATTTCTGTTTGTGACAGTGTTAGGTTTTCCCCTTTTCTGTAAGCCCGGCTGGTACAGTATGTAACATTGTGCTGTGTTTGTTTCTATTTCTGACAGGGTTAGGTTTTAGCCCTGTCGGTTCTGTCAGAATGGGCAACAGCCACAGTAGCAGCAGCCAGTTTATGACGGATGTTTTATAATCCAGAGAAATAACCATATTGCAGTAGAGTGAGTGGTCTGAAGACAGAAAGGAAAATGAGATCGCTTTCCTGACAGACTACCTAGAGAGGCCTTTTCCACAATAATGAACTGTCTATAGCCTACAGGTACAATAAAATAGAGCTCACGAGACTGACGTTGCTGGGTTCACACACAACGTGAAACAGGTAGACAGACACAGAATCCATTCAGATACACCAGAGAGAAATAAGACAAACTAGCAGAGTGTAAATCATTGGTGATTGAGCATTCCCCTCAAATGAATAGAATTTAAAAAGTTATTGTACATTATTAATGTACTATATCAGCTTCATTGGCTTTACACAGACAAAAAAAACATATCCCAGCCACTCTACCCATTTCAGATCAAAGCCACGTTTGAAAGTGGTACAGCAGAATGGATGAATTATTCCTGTGTAACAGCTCTTCTGGGCTATTACAGGCTTTAGTCTGAGTCAAGCATTTGAAATGACTTCAGTTGTTGTGCTGTCATAAAACATGTCCAGGGATTTTCTCTCCATTGGCTGTATGTAGCCTACAGGTGTTGAGCTTGTTATCTTTTGTTGTCAACTATTTTAATGGCCTGGTATCATTTGAACCACACTGTAAAATGTTTCCCTGTAACTTTACAGCATTATACTGGCACCTCTGTTGTCAGTTTAATACTGTAATTTTGTTTCACAGCAGTGATGCTGTAATATAGTTTACAGTATGATTTTCCTTACTGTAAAACATATTACAGCATCCCTGCTGCAAATTTATAGGGAAATACCTACAGTAATATACAATAATTTTACAGTACTAAGCAGGATTGCAGGTTGTCTTTAGAAGATAGCTCCCTGAAATGCAATATTGTAAGAAAAACAATGTGTGTAAATGTGTGGAAAACAGTTGAACAGGGAGAAATGTTTACAAAAAACTATAAGAAGAACTGCTTGCCTGCCTGTCTTTGAGAGAGAAACAAGAGAGAGATCGAGAGAGAAAGGGGCTGAGAGAGAAGGATGGATAGAGAGGAGTGAGCAGGGCTAGATTGGAGCCAGAGAAGCAGGCTAACTCAAGCCAAAACAGGCTCCGGGATGGCGCAAGCAGATCATTTGCTCAACCAACCCGTATGGCAGGATTTCTGAGAGAATGAAAGATGCAAACAAGTCTAGAATAAATCTCAATGGCTTGCAGATTATCACCCCAATCTTTGAAACTCTGATCCTCCTTAGCTCTGATATGTCAACTAGGATAAACATGGACATAGAAAGAATAGAAAGAGAGAGATTACTTGCTGTGTAGAAAGGCAGATGACAAATAAAGTTTGTTCATTAGGTGTGTGTTTTTGTACTTACATGTTGGAGGTTTTCCACTCTAACTCCTTCAGGTCTACCAAAAAACGTGTAACGTGTGGGTTAATTGGCAAAGGCTTCCTCTGAACGACCTTTCCGGTCTTGCGGCTCACTCTTGCTTTTGCTGTGCGTTTTGCTGTGCACAGCCCAACATAGAATATATTAAATCAGTTTAGGCATTGAAAAAAAATGCCTAAAAAAACACCTTTATTTAACCAGGTAGGCTAGTTGAGAACAAGTTCTCATTTGCAACTGCGACCTGGCCAGGATAAAGCATAGCAATTCGACACATACAACAACACAGAGTTACACATGGAATAAACAAATAATACAGTAGAAAAAACAAAAACAAAAGTATATATACAGCGAGTGCAAATGAGGTAAGATATGGGAGTTAAGGCAATAAATAGGACATGGTTGCGAAGTAATTACAATATAGCAATTAAACACTGGAATGGTAGATGTGCAGAAGATGAATGTGCAAGTAGAGATACTGCTGTGCAAAGGAGCAAGATAAATAAGTAAATACAGTATGGGGATGAGGTAGATAGATGGGCTGTTTACAGATGGGCTATGTACAGGTGCAGTGATCTGTATGCTGCTCTGACAGCTGGTGCTTAAAGCTAGTGAGGGAGATGTGAGTCTCCAGTTTCAGTGATTTTTTCAGTTCATTCCAATCATTAGCAGCAGAGAACTGGAAGGAAAGGTGACCAAAGGAGGAATTGGCTTTGGGGGTGACCAGTGAGATATACCTGCTGGAGCGAATGCTACGAGTGGGTGCTGAGCTGAGATAAGGCGGTGCTTTATCTAGCAAAGACTTGTAGATAACCTGTAGCCAGTGGGTTTGGCGACGAGTATGAAGCGAGGGCCAACCAACGAGAGCGTACAGGTCGCAGTGGTGGGTAGTGTATGGGGCTTTGGTGAGAAAACGGATGGGACTGTGAAAGACTGCATCCGATTTGTTGAGTAGGGTGTTGGAGGCTATTTTATAGATGACATCGCCAAAGTCGAGGATCGGTAGGATGGTCAGTTTTACGAGGGTATGTTTGGCAGCATGAGTGAAGGATGCTTTGTTGTGATATAGGAAGCCGAGTCTAGATAAAATTTTGGATTGGAGATGCTTAATGTGAGTCTGGAAGGAGAGTTTACAGTCTAAGCAGACACCTAGGTATTTGTAGTTGTCCACGTATTCTAAGTCAGAGCCGTCCAGAGTAGTGATGCTGGACGGGCGGGCAGGTGCGGGCAGTGATCGATTGAATAGCATGCATTTAGATTTACTTGCATTTAAGAGCAGTTGGAGGCCACGGAAGGAGAGTTGTATGGCATTGAAGCTCGTCTGGAGGTTAGTTAACACAGTGTCCAAAGAGGGGCCAGATGTATACAGAATGGTATCGTCTGTGTAGAGGTGGATCAGAGAATCACCAGCAGCAAGAGCGACATCATTGATGTATACAAAGAAGAGAGAATTGAACCCTGTGGCACCCCCATAGAGACTGCCAGAGGTCCGGACAACAGGCCCTCTGATTTGACGCACTCTATCAGAGAAGTAGTTGGTGAACCAGGCGAGGCAATCATTTGAGAAACCAAGGCTGTCGAGTCTGTCAATAAGAATGCCGTGATTGACAGAGTCGAAAGCCTTGGCCAGGTCGATGAAGACGGCTGCACAGTAAAGTCTCTTATCGATGGTGGTTATGATGTCGTTTAGGACCTTGAGCGTGGCTGAGGCACACCCATGACCAGCTCTGAAACCAGATTGCATAGGGGAGAAGGTACGGTGGGATTCTAAATGGTCGGTAATCTGTTTGTTAACTTGGCTTTCAAAGACCTTAGAAAGACAGGGTAGGATAGATATAAGTCTGTACAACAATAAGAAATATCATTGCAATGTAACTAACAAATGCTAAATGTAAATGTCGGATCAGTGAATGTTCAATGCTTACCTCTGTATCAGCTCCAAGGTTGCAGAGGCCGACCCCTGTTAAGGTAAGTTAAAAACATAGAGCGTGCTGAAGAACACAGAGGGCAGCAGCAAAGTTGGACTCACTGTCCAAAACACAGACCACTCTCCCCTCGATTGATACCATTCATTTTGAGGAATATAATAGAGTATTTCCTGAAATACACAAAAGGGTGTTAGTGCATTCCTATTAGATATTTCTAGATAGGTACCACAATACTATATATTTCTGTTCCTCCTTAAATCAAATAAATGCATTACTAAGCATGATCAGCCTTGGTGTGTCTGGCAGAGGAATTTACGCCTCAACATCAACCCGAGTTGCAGTGACCTCAAATCACAAAACATACATATAAAAAATATTCAAATCATATGGAATAGTACAGTATAAACACCATTAATCATATAAACACTATTCATTACATCTGCCAAGAGGAACAGAGATTCGTCCTTCTCTTTGAAGTGGGTCATCAACAAAAAGAATGGCAGCAGTGGCTGTTAGATCGTCCTTGCCTTTGATGTAACTGTCGATTTCATTCAGCAGGCACTGGATCTCTCTCCGCAACTTGGTCTTTTTTTAAAAGTTGACAATTCTCTTACCTTTATTCAGGAGAGCTTGAGTCAGGCGACTGTCAATCACGATGCCAGTGAGGGTATTGAAGTGGTCACATAGTCATAACTTGGTGAAAAGGAAAGGCCATTGTTCCTGAAGGTCACTGATGCTTGGAGGAGAACAAGTGTCCTATCCATTGTTACAGATCCTATCCATTTTTTATTTTCTTAAAATACATTTTTTAACTGTTTGGCTGTGCTCTGCACTGGATACCAGCACAAGAGGACAACCAAACAATTTACAGATACATGAAAGTACAAAAATATACAAATGTATTTTTGTCATTACTGTCCCTTTTATTGCATTTGCCTCGGTCCCTCATAGAATAAACCATTTCTTTTGAGGGCAAACAATTAAAATATTTACATAACCTTTTTAAACTTGTGTGTGTGTACACTTTTAGAAAAAAGGGTTCCGAAAGGGTTCTTTGGCTGTCCCCATAGGGGAATCCTTTTTGGTTCCAGGTAGAACATCCTGGGGTCCATGTAGAACCTTCTGTGGAAAGGGTTATACATGGAACCCAGAAGAGTTCTACCTGGAACCAAAAGGGTTATACATATACCTGGAATCAATAAGGGATCTTCAAAGGGTTCTCCTTTGGGGACAACCAAATAACCATTTTAGGTTCTAGATAACACCTTTTTTCATAACAATGACATAAATATGTTACATTTATCAATCCAGATCTCACCTCTTTGCTTGAAGGACTGAAGCAATTCCCAGCGCTGTATTGGCGTCAAATGGTCTTTTATGTCCTCTGGCTGAACATATTCAAGGTCTTTAATATTCTCCACTCCAACATTTTCCCTCAGATGCTCCGACAAAGATCTCACCGTCTCAGTCTCCAACTCGGGCAATTGGTGTTTAATTGCATCTTGAAGACCCTCCATGCCTACACTGGTTAGAGTAAAATACTACTTGAGTAAAAGTCTAAAAGTATTTGGTTTTAAACAAACTTACGTATCAAAAGTAAATGTAATTCCTAAAATATACTTAAATACAAAAAATACTAGTAAAAGTACAAATCATTCCAAATTCCTTATATTAAGCAAACCAGATAGGGCCATTTTTTTAAATCAGTGAGTAGCCAATGGTCCACGATATCTTGAGGCTTGTAGAGAGACACACAAAGACATACAAGGCTCAAATGACAGACCCTCACAAACAGTTTACAGTGATCTTTAGATGGTTCTTTGTTCTTTTGACATTTCCCTCAGTGTCTCACGAATGCAGAGCCTTTTTCTGAGCCTCCAAGCAAATCAAGAGCTCCAGCCGGTGCAGCAAAGGAGCCTCTGTGGCCTCTTTAAAGATGGTGGTTCAGTAGGAGCGTAAGAGCGGACATGCTCCTGAACGTTAATTATGGTGATTGGTAGAGATTAATAATGCATGACCCTGGAGCTGCAGACCCCGCCGTCAATGCTACGCTAGCTGTGTGCTGGCTAAATGTAGTGTGATCTCTTATAGTCCTACAGCAGCAGATTGTACTGTACACACTATAGACGTAGAATAAACACATATGGACAAGCTCACGCACATATGCATGTTAGAGACCCAGCATAGACGGAAGTGAGTTCAATGTGAGTTGACACGCAGAAGGAGACTGTTATTGTCATCAACTACCTAAACTGCAAGAAGTGCTAAAAATACAAGTACAGGACAATTACATAATGTTTCGGAACATGATTCATGATCTGCTGCTTCCTGTGTGATCAATAGGCTAATTATTCAGTCAATTAATCCTCCACCTTATTGGCTCACTCTCTCTGCTGCTGATGCTCCCCACTGGGCACAGAGGTCATTTCAACGACTAGTTTTGATTTACATTTGGTTGAGTTGTCAACTAATGTGAATTCAAATGTGAAATCGACACCAATGTCACCATTTTAGATTACATTTTTTTCCCAATTGTTAAAACTTCTTGACGCACCCATCCCTTTAGTGGGATCATTTTCATCAACACCCGCTGAATTGCAGAGGGTTAGGGTTAGGGTTTCAAATGAAATGAAATTACTAAAAATATTTAATTTTCATGAAATCACATGTGTAATATAGCAAAACACAGTTTAGCTTGTTGTTAATCCACCTGGCTTGTCAGATTTCAATAAAGCTTTTCGGCGAAAGCTATCCAAGCATTTATGTAAGAACATCTCTCTCAGTGGACAAATATTACAAACAGCCAAGTAGATTGGTCACGAAAGTCAGAAAAGCAATAAATTAAATCGCTTACCTTTGATCTTCGGATGTTTGCACTCACGAGACTCCCAGTTAGACTGTTACGGATACAGGTATCCTGTGGGTGTGGGTGTGTGTGTGTATGTATCCTGTGTCCTTTTCTCTCCTTCTCCCCTCACAGGTGAAAATCATCACTCCCCAATCAGTCACCAATCAATCATCAATCAGAAGACACACCTCCTCCTGTTTCCTACCCAATCACAGTTACTTTCCCTTGGTTTAAAAACCCTGTCAGTTGTTTGCTCTAGAGCTCAATCTCTCTGTAAATGCCATATGTCTGTAGAGCGCTCTGGTTCACCCTCTCCTACTATGTATCTAGCGCTCTTTATATATTGAGCTATCTTTTGTTTGAGCACCTCCATATCACTTTGTCCTCACCTGTGAGTATTGTTTTTGGTTATGGTGTTTGTTTGCTGGTGGGAAAAGGGGGAACTAAGACAAGTCGCCCATGGGCATACACTACCAGTAGGTAAACTTGTTAAATACACTAGTTAGAACCCACTGTATTTTTGGTTAGTTAGTTAGCTGTTGTTGAAATAGGCTAGTCTAGCTTAGGGGTGTTTTGGATGCTTATTGTTTCTTTCCTTGGGTCCAGCTCAGCCCCTTTTCCTGCTCCCCCCCCATTACTGTGTGTTTACTAATAAACCCTGAGTTTGACGGTAGATTTAAGTTGTCGTGGTTATTTCGTCCTCACTTTAACTATTATAATTTGCATGCGTTTTGTTACGGGTCTCGTTACCATCTCCCCTAGACTGTCGGGCCAAAAGGGATTCGTAACATACACAATAAATGTTCCTTTTGTTCCATAAAGATTATTTTATATCCAAAATACCTCCATTTGTTTGGCACGTTATGTTAAAAAATTCACAGGCTCGAGCGGTCACGCTCGCAGACGAAAATTCTAAGTAGTATCCGTAAAGTGCGTAGAAAGATGTAAATTTTTTTTATATAAATCCTCAGGTTGTTTTTACAATATATAATCGATAATATGTCAACCGGAATGTAGCTTCTTCCATAGGTGAGAGAGAAAAAATGGCTGTTGCGCATGAAATACTCTGCAGGCACTCAGCCATCCACTGACGCGATGGATACTTTCTCGCTAAATTTTTCAAAATAAAAGCCTGAAACTATGTCTAAAGACTGTCACAGCTTGAGGAAGCCATATGAAAAGGAATCTGGTTGATATCCATTTAAATGGAGGCAAGGCATCCAATGGAACAGAGAGCTTTCAGGAAAAACAGCACTTCATTGTTGGATTTTCCTCAGGTTTTCGGCTGCAACATCAGTTCTGTTATACTCAAAGACAATATTTTGGAAACTTTAGAGTTTTCCATCCTAATCTGACAATTATATGCATATTCTAGTTTCTGGGCCTGAGAAATAGGCAGTTTCAAATTAATACGTTTTTTTTCTTCCAAAAACAAGGACTTTTTAGGGAATTGGGAGTTTCCTTCATTAAGCAGTCCAAAATCACATTACACAATTTTACAAACAGTATCATCCTCACTCATTCATCTTATACAACAATTAGATGTAAATCTCGGTAATTAAATATAAACAGCGGTATGGTATTGTAATGTATTGTCTCCCAGGAGTTCACCAAATTGTACCAAACGGACCAGTTCATAGCTGGATTCTTCACCGATATTTTATACCTTCTCCAGAACATAAATGTTGTTCGGACCTCAAGTTCTGTGAGGTGGAAGGAATTCCTTTGTTCTCTATGAAAATTCACTCTGTCTCTATACTGTAGCCATGAGGAGATCATCTCCTCCAGGAATTTATGACCTCTCTCTGACCACAGCAGCCTGTGTGTAGGAGACAGGGAGAGGGGAGGTGGGGCTTGCCAAAGCACGTCATGACAAAGCACACACAAAATAACTGTCACGACTTCTGCTGAAGTCGGTTCCTCTCCTTGTTCGGGCGGTGTTCAGCGGTCGACATTACCGGTCTTCTAGCCATCGTCGATCCATTTTTCATGTTAAATTTTTATTGTCTGATTGTCACACTCACCTGGTTTCAATTACCTAATGTTGTAAATGTTCCCTCTGTTTCCACCATGTCCTTGTAGGGAATTGTTCATTGTAAGTAAGTGTGCCTTTTGTGACTGGTGCGAGATGGGTTTTGTGCCCATGTGTTTTTTGTGATTTTTGTAAACCGGGAGTTATGTGCGTTAAATGGCTCCGGCCATTTACGAAGTTCTGCTTTTGACTTCCATACCACCAGTTACGCACCAGTCACAAAAGGCACTAATAGTTACAATGAACAATTCCCGACAAGGACATGGGGGACAACTAGAAATGGGCAGATAATCGAGAATTTCAATAAGATTTTCTTCTCCTGCTGGCCATGCTTTACACCTGGCTACCCCTACCCCGGTCAACAGTTCTGCACCCCCCACAGCAACTTGCCCAAGCCTCCCCCACTTCTCCTTCATCCAGATAGCTGATGTTCTGAAAGAGCTGCAAAATTTTTGCAACCCCTAATACAAACCTATTCAAACTCTCTATTGTATCATCTGAGATGCCTAAAGATTGGAAAGCTTCTGAGGTCATCCCCTTCTTCAAAGGGGGAGACACTTTAGACCCAAACTGTTACAGACCTATATCTATTCTACCCTGCCTTTCTAATGTCTTCAAAAGCCAATTTAACAAACAGATCACCAACCATTTAGAATCTCACCGTACCTTCTCTGCTATGCAATCTGGTTGCTGAGCAGGTCATGGGTGCACCTCAGCCACGCTCAAGGTCCTTAACGATATCTTAACCGCCAGCGATAAAAGACAATACTGTGCAGCCGTCTTCATCGACCTGGCCACAGCTTTCGACTCTGTCAATCACCGCATTCTTATTGGCAGACTCAACAGCCTTGGTTTCTCAAATGACTGCCTCGCCTGGTTCACCAACTACTTCTCAGATAGAGTTCAGTGTGTCAAATCGGAGGGCCTGTTGTCCAGATCTCTGGCAGTCTCTATGCGGGTGCCACAGGGTTCAATTCTCGGGCCGACTCTCTTCTCTCTATACATCAATGATGTCGCTCTTGCTGCTGGTGATTCTCTGATCCACCTCTACGCAGATGACACCATTCTGTATACTTCTGGCCCTTTGGACACTGTGTTAACAAACCTCCATATGAGCTTCAATGCCATACAACACTCCTTCCATGGCCTCCAACTGCTCTTAAATGCAAGTTTAACTAAATGCATGCTCTTCAACCGATCGCAACCCGCACCCGACCGCCTGTCTAGCATCACTACTCTGGACAGTTCTGACTTAGAATATGTGGACAACTACAAATACCTAGGTGTCTGGTTAACTGTAAACTCTCCTTCCAGACTCACAATAAGCATCTCCAATCCAAAATTAAATCAAGAACTGGCTTCCTATTTCGCAACAAAACATCCTTCACTCATGCTGTCAAACTCACCCTCGTAAAATTTACTCTCCTACCGATCCTTGACTTCGGCGTTGTCATTTACAAAATAGCCTCCAACACTCTACTCAGCAAATTGGATGTAGTCTACCACAGTGCCATCTGTTTTGTCACCAAAGCCTCATATACTAACCACCACAGTGACCTGTATGCTCTCGTTGGCTGGCCCTCGCTTCATATTCATCGCCAAACCCACTGGCTCCAGGTCATCTATAAGTTGCTAGGTAAATCCCCACCTTATCTCAGCTCACTGGTCACCATAGCAGCACCCACCCGTGGCAGCGCTCCAGCAGGTATATTTCACTGGTCATCCCTAAAGCCGCCTTTCCTTACAGGTCTCTGCTGCTAATGACTGGAACGAATTGCGAAATCACTGAAGCTGGAGTCTTATATCTCCCTCACTAACTTTAACCATCAGCTTTCAGAGCAGCTTACCGATCATTGCACCTGTGCCCATCTGTAAATAGCCCACCCAACTAACTCATCCCCATATTGTTATTTGTTTTGATGCTTTTTTGCACCCCAGTATCTCTACTTGCACATTCATCTTCTACACATCTATCACTCCCGTGTTAATGCTAAATTGTAATTATTTCACCACTATGACCATTTTATTGCCTTACCTCCCTAATCTTACTACATTTGCACACGCTGTATATACACTGCTCAGAAAAATAAAGGTAACACTAAAATAACACATCCTAGATCTGAATGAATGAAATAATCTTATTAAATACTTTTTTCTGTACATAGTTGAATGTGCTGACAACAAAATCACACGCAAATTATCAATGGAAATCAAATTTATCAACCCATGGAGGTCTGGATTTGGAGTGACACAACATTAAAGTGGAAAACCACACTACAGGCTGATCCAACTTTGATGTAATGTCCTTAAAACAAGTCAAAATGAGGCTCAGTAATGTGTGTGGCCCCCACTTGCCTGTATGACCTCCCTACAATGCCTGGGCATGCTCCTGATGGGGTGGCGGATGGTCTCCTGAGGGATCTCCTCCCAGACCTGGACTAAAGCATCCGCAAACTCCTGGACAGTCTGTGGTGCAACGTGGCGTTGGTGGATGGAGCGAGACATGATGTCCCAGATGTGCTCAATTGGATTCAGGTCTGGGGAACGGGCAGGCCAGTCCATAGAATCAATGCCTTCCTCTTGCAGGAACTGCTGACACACTCCAGTCACATGAGGTCTAGCATTGTCTTGCATTAGGAGGAACCCAGGGCCAAACGCACCAGCATATGGTCTCACAAGGGGTCTGAGGATCTCATCTCGGTACCTAATGGCAGTCAGGCTACGTCTGGCGAGCACATGGAGGGCTGTGCGGCCCCCCAAAGAAATGCCACCCCACACCATGACTGACCCACCGCCAAACCGGTCATGCTGGAGGATGTTGCAGGCAGCAGAACGTTCTCCACGGCGTCTCCAGACTGTCACATCTGTCACATGTGCTCAGTGTGAACCTGCTTTCATCTGTGAAGAGCACAGGGCACCAGTTGCGAATTTGCCAATCTTGGTGTTCTCTGGCAAATGCCAAACGTCCTGCACGGTGTTGGGCTGTAAGCACAACCCCCACCTGTGGACGTCGGGCCCTCATACCACCCTCATGGAGTCTGTTTCTGACCGTTTGAGCAGACACATGCACATTTGTGGCCTGCTGGAGGTAATTTTGCAGGGCTCTGGCAGTGCTCCTCCTGCTCCTCCTTGCACAAAGGTGGAGGTAGCGGTCCTGCTGCTGGGTTGTTGCCCTCCTACGGCCTCCTCCACGTCTCCTGAAGTACTGGCCTGTCTCCTGGTAGCTCCTCCATGCTCTGGACACTACGCTGACACAGCAAACCTTCTTGCCACAGCTCGCATTGATGTACCATCCTGGATGAGCTGCACTACCTGAGCCACTTGTGTGGGTTGTAGACTCCGTCTCATGCTACCACTAGAGTGAAAGCACCGCCAGCATTCAAAAGTGACCAAAACGTCAGCCAGGAAGCATAGGAACTGAGAAGTGGTCTGTGGTTGCCACCTGCAGAACCACTCTATAATTGGGGGTATCTTGATAATTGCCTATAATTTCCACCTGTTGTCTATTCCATTTGCAGAACAGCATGTGAAATGTATTGTCAATCAGTGTTGCTTCCTAAGTGGACAGTTTGATTTCACAGAAGTGTGATTGACTTGGAGTTACATTGTGTTGTTTAAGTGTTCCCTTTATTTTTTTGAGCAGTGTAGATTTTTCTATTTTGTTATTGACTACGTTTGTTTATCCCATGTGTAACTCTGTGTTGTTTGTCACATTGCTTTACCCTATCTTGGCCAGGTCGCAGTTGTAAATGAGCACTTGTTCTCAACTGGCCTACCTGGTTAAATAAAAAATGTTTTATTAAGTGGTGTCAGGTATGGTAACGGGACATTTCCAAGTGTCCCTAAACATCTCCAAAGTGGTATATTTCTGAAAATTAGATCATTTCAGTGCTATTACATATTTGTAATCCCTAAATGCTATTTGTTCAGTATAAAAACACAATTTCTAACATATCAACCTCACTCAAACGTGGTGATGTTACAGGGTATCCAGGGTACATTCAAGTTTCCTTTCAACCTCTCCAAAGTGTCAGAATGTGGTAATTGCACTGGTTTTGCACACGGGATGTGCCTATTGTTCACTATAAAAAATACATTTCTACAACACCAACCTCTCTCAAACATTGTGGTGGTGTCGGGGACATACAGGGGATATGGATTAGAGCGCGTAAGGAGGCAACATCATATTTTTTTATGCGCAAAGATCACCCGTAGACATTCGATGTTGCCATTAAGTCATACATCATCAGGTAACATTGGCAATAGGCTAGATTTGTTCCTACCAACCTAAGGATTAATTTCCTACTCGCCATGTAGCTATAGCTCAAACACAGACCGAATCGAAGCTTACCTTGTAAGATGTTTCCTGTTTGGTGAAAACCTTTGGTGAAAAAATAAAATAAATATTTTGACTGTTGGAGCTGGTGATCAATATCGGTAGATCACAGGCAGACAAATAAGATATCCTCATGTGTGGACTCCCGGGTTTTGGTGTGTATCAATGTATTCTGTGTTTAATTAGTTTATTCTTCACAACACTAACCGGAATGTAGGTAGCAGCCATCTTGAAAGATACTCAGTTTCCCGCAGACACCCTGCTTTTGCAGATAGGGGCTACTGTTCTCATACCAGGCTGAATTTAATCAAATTAAAAAGAGGATCCCCAAATATGGGGACTTTACATTTAAGACGCTCGCTTGCTAGCTAAGATTTTGAAAGTATGATGTTGATATGATCAGTCCAATCAAAGCTATGGTATAACGTGATTTGACTTAAATTTATCTGTGATTTTGCAGTGACATAGTGTCCCCATGAGTGACAGAACATTGAGCCAATCACAGAGTAACTAGAGAACATTACCCACCCCTACGCCCTGTGTTTTCTGCTGGCTGCCCCACCAACACAGAAAGCACTGAGCTAGGCTGGAACACCTGCATTTGGAGCTGCCTTACTCAAGAAAGCAACATTTTTAAAATAACATGCGAAACAGGCAACAACAACTAAAAAACAAAAAACTATTTTGCTAAACAGGTGGGGCTCAGAGCTTCACCTGGCCTGAATGATGGGTTGCCACTGTTTGTACTACTGTACTGTATGTTAAACCAATTGTACTGAATAAATAAAGAAACTGTCAAAATACAGTAAAATCTAAATCATAAGTCAAGAAACAAACGCTCCATTGCGAAAACAGGACTCTGCTGGAATGTCACCTCAGGCCTCCGCCATTACCTGGAGAAGGGCCATACGTTCATGGGGTTTGCGATCATACATCTTCCACTGCCATGCTGAAAATATCTTGAGAAATGGGGAATATGGTGGGAGATGGATAATTGTAAACCTGTCATGGTCATGGAACCAGTTGCAGACCTGAGCAGCACAATGGAAACTAACGTCCCAAATTGGAACATACATTTTCTGCTCAGGATCACCTGGCCCTCTCTGCTCTGGCTGAAAAACATTGTCATGTAAGATGTTCAGGGAATTAAGGAGATGGGCAGTGTTGTATGGTTTTAGGTTGGCATGGGGGTGGCTCATAGCTGGGCATATGGTGACATTTCTAACACGCTGACTAGGTACCTCAATGATGGCGCGTTGACCAATGATGTTCCTTCCTCTCCTCCTCTTCGCTAAATTGAATCCAGCCTTATCTATGAATATGAGTTCCTGGGGGATGGGACTTGCATCCAACTCCATGATTCTCTGAAATGACAGTAAATACTGTAATTGCTTTATAATAAAGTTCACTGGCAACATCAATGAGTCTCTAATGTTTCAAGAGTGTAATACTAGTACATTTACTTACTTGCACATATTCATATTGTTTATCTTTCAATTCCTTTCAAAAGGGGCTCTGTAGATTTGCTTCATCCAGAGATGGTGTTTCTTAAGGATGCGGACTGTGGTTGATAAGCTCACTCTGATGTTATTGAAGATGGCAGGGTTTTCAATAATTTGTTGTATGATTTCCCGCAGTCTTATGGCATTATTTTCAACTACTGTTTGCACAATGGCAGCCTCCTATTAGTCTGTAAATAGACGCGTTCTACCAACGTGGTGGTCGTCTTTCAGTTCTATAAAAACAAAATAGGATACAGTACAGTACACACTACAGTAATGCAGTAAACAAGATAAACATGTTATCAAAGTAGTATTGCTCCCAATTTCATACATACAGTAATACATGAAACATTTACTTTGTTTCCCCTTACAGTGTGTATTGGAATCGACAGTCTTCACTGTGCTTTATGTTGTACTACTGTCAAGTAGTAAAAGTAGTAGAGCCAATGTCTGCAGTACATACTGTACCTATTCTCATTTTGGAACGAACCAGATGATGGATGCTACGGTGAAGCGGCTCAGATTGGGCTGCACTCTCTGCCCAGCCTCTCTCAAGGTCAAACCATGGTTGACCACATGGTCCACCACAATCACCCAATTTCATCAGAGATTAGTCTTCTTGTTCTTGGTCTTGGTCTTCCTCCATCTCCACCTCTCTTTGCCTAGTTTGCTTCCATTGTTCTCCAAACACAGGAGTACTCACCTGTGACCTTTTTATCCATACCAAAGATCTGATTGCAAAGTGAACATTTACGCACTTAGTGTTTGTATAGTGAAAGTGATTCATTTGTAATTGAACTTAGCTTGTTGAACAGTGTTGCTTTTCATTTGCACACTAGAGATTTTAGTTGTGAAGGTTGTGCCAACGGTAGAGAATTGTGTGGTGTTTTGTCAAATGTTTGTTATAGAATTGCAATCTGAGTGTAAAGCAAAATATGTGCCAGTAGTATTGCAGATTTTATGTATGTTTCTGCTAAATGAGTTACAGGTTTGGGTCATTGTGCCTCATGGGCCACTTTTAGTGTGGAAACAATTGGGAAAAACTGTAAAAGAAAGAAGACGAAATTCCCTTACGTTGATTACTTTTTGCAAATCCAATCAGTTTTCATGTTGATTCAACGACATTGCACTGATTACTTTAGTTGAAATTACGTGGAAACAATGTTGATTTGACCAGTTTTTGCCCAGTGGGTTGCGATATTTCGAGGACAATTGTGAGGGTGTCTGGACTGATCTCTGTGCCGAATACGTCACTGAATGTCACAGGACAAGAGCGCTCTTTATGAGGATTAATTGAATGGCAGCAAGGGATCGACCATAAACAAACAGAGAGGAATTGATTTTGTCTATGAGGAATGTCAGGCTATGTCTGTTCGCTTGAAAATGCACTGTGACAAGCCAGGGGACTGATGTGGTTTTAATCACATTTATATACCTCAAAAGTTATGTTTATAACTTAAATCACAATCGGTTGGTGTCAATACGTAAGAACTTTTCTGTGTCCACAGTGCAGTATATGGGAATGTAAGATGTCTTTTAATCTGTACTGTAGCATCATCACCTAACCAATCAGCTCAGTGTATATCAGGTCATTGCTATTTAGATCATCCTTTAGCTGTGTTCAATCAGATTAAAGGCCCAGTGCAGTCAAACATGTGATTTCCTGTGTTTTATACATATTTCCACACTATGAGGTTTGAATAATACTGTGAAATTGAGGAAAATTACCATAATGCCCTTTTAGTGTAAGAGCTGTTTGAAAAGACCACCTGAAATTTCTGCCTGTTTTAATGGGATGGATATTTGGCGTCCTATGGTGATGTCACGAGACTGCCAAAGTGATAAATTAGTTAATAGACCAAGAGTTCCAAACCTAGTTTTCAGTTTTCCCCTCCCCACTCAGACCACTCCCAGACAGTCCTAGCAAAATTCTTGCTTGAGAAATCTCTGCTAACAAGCTATTTTTTTGGTTGAAAATGTTTATTTAAAACAATCACAGTAAGGCACTTAATTGGTACCCAGAAATTATTTGATATTGAGATAAAAACAAAACAGCTGCATTGGAACTTTAAAATATTTAAGGCTGCCATTTTACGTCCCTCTCCTCCCATGATGTTGTATGTTAGCTGTTTGGTTTCATTGTACTGAGGGAGACAGTGAGAGAGTGGTGGACAGAGAGAAAACAAAAGAGAAAGCAAAAGAAAGAGAGAGAGAAGGAGAGCAATCACAGGCAGTAACATAATACATTTACATATCAAGGGAGATGGGAATGGTTGAGAACACCCTCCTTCCATCTTCAATTTAGCACAGATGGGGAGGTTGCTGAAACCGGCAGTGCGGTTTATTCTCTCTCCCTCTTTCTCCCTCCCTCTCTCTTTGTGCCATCATCTCTCTGTCCCCGACACTCCCCCCTCCCTGCCTCTCTCTCTGTCTCTCTGCAGTATCTCTCTTACAGTACAGAGGATCAGCTTGGGTTCACAGTGCTCTGTGGGCATGTCCATTAAAAAGTAGTGGTGCCATTAGCGATGCGGTTCATTTACTATGGCAGGGCTGTAAATCAGCCGTCACAGATGCCAGAGTCTATACAGAGTTTCAGTTCCGGCCATTAGACCAAGTCCTAGAGCCCATCCCTCCCCTGCTTTACTGTATGCCTCTCTCTATTGCTCTCTGTCCCCCCCCCCTCTCTCGCTCTCTGTCTAGGGCACTGAGATTTACCTAGCGTTATGATCCGTTTCCTCCCTTCTTTGCTCTGCTGAAGCCTGATTACTATGCCAGTACACCGGGTGGCGCTGTAATTCTTGTATTGTGTTACCCCTGAATCCCTCCAGTGAACAGATCTAATGGTGTCTACGTGTGGTAATGACTCGCTCTCATCATACTTCAATAGACCTTTATTGAGACAAACATAAATATGTCACCCCCTGTGATGCAATCACTGTAGCATCAGTAAATTAGTCATTTGACCTTGAGAATCTCAAAACAAGACTGAGGACAGAGCCGGTGAACTGGCTACATCCGAATGGCACTTTCCTAGCCTTGATAAGCCTTATTTAAGAATTACTAGTTGAATTTGCCAGTGAAGGCATTGGACGAAGAGAGGAAGAGTGAAGGAGAATACACAAAGAAGAATAGTGTATGTATTCGCCTGGCAATTTTCCTGTTCGCTGCAGACATAATTATTTGATTTCTGAGTAACAATAAAGGATTAATGTATACAGAGGGAGTCGGTGTTCTGGAGCCGCTGAAGGTTACCGCTGGAGTGTCTGCTTGATTTACAGCGTGGTTTGGCAAAGAGCTGTTCCTTGGCACTGCCAGCCCACCTCTCCATATGCACAACAGTCTCCCTCTTTCGTTCTAAGCCCAGGGACTGGCCGCTCTGCTCTGTTTCTCACAACTCACTTCATTATAATTTTGCTCAGCGGTCGATGCGGCAGTAAAGCAGTTGTGAATATATGGAATACAGCTATGACCGGAAGTTTTCTTAGCAGGTAGGGTAGCCTTTTAACTAACCCTAATCTCTTTCCTAACCTTAACCTAATTTCCCTGACCTGCCACATTAATTACCCTAACCTGCTGCTTAAGTTCTCCTAACCTGCTACAAAAAGTCACTTCCAATCGTAGCTGTATACCACGTAGTCAAAACCAAGTGGGGCGAGGCACGGTGGAAAGGTGAAGCACGTTGAAGAAGAAGAGCTGCAGACTGATGGCTCTGTGATCAGGTGCTCTGACCTCACTGGTTAGAAGCCCCTGCCAAAGCAGGTGCCATTGCCATGAATCACACTCATTTGGGATGGTTGGCCCCACTCTCTGTGGTTACGTGATTAAATCAGAGCTCCGCAACAGCTTGTTTGAAACTTAGGCCCATTGGAGAGGCAGGCGGGTATCTGGCTCACAAGTTTGTACACACAGGTATGAACAGATGCCTTGACTTCACGTGTTTGTTTTGGCATAGGGGTCCTCCAATATCAAAAGCTGTTAGATGGAATGGCTGCCCTGATGGTGATGCCTGCCATCTATCACCATATCCCTTAGCTGGTCAGTCATGCTCTTTGGCGAAATCAACACAGATGGTACACTCAAACAATGAAGCATTGCAAGGGGCATGGCATAAGAACGTGTTCATACCACCCCACCTGTTACATAGGACCAGTCAGTATCAGTCTTATTAAAATACTTTTTAACGCTGATCCTAACTTTTTTTTTTACATAATGTCTCCATCGACATTACCTATGAACGAAAGCAGCTTATGGAGATCGGAACAGCGATCACGATTTGGATAACAATTTCAACTTCAATGAGTCGGCAACTCTAGACCTTCTGCTTACTCCGGACCAGGCCCTAATCCTTGGGACTCGAAAGAGGAAGCGACGGCGCAGAAAGGGCGATACAGAGGGTAGTGTGTACAGCCCAGTACATCACTAGGGCCAAGCTTCCTGCCATCCAGGACCTATACACTAGGGTATCAGAGGAAAGCCCAAAAAACTGTCAAAGACTCCAGTCACCCAAGTCATAGACTGTACACGGCATGCGGAACCAGAGCGCCAAGTCTAGGTCCAAAAGGCTCCTTACCAGCTGCTGCCCCCAAGCCATAAAACTGCAGAAAAATTCATCAAATGGTCATATGGACTATTTGCATTGACAACTCCACCCTTTGTTTTACACTGCTGCTGCTCGCTGTTTATTATTTATGCATAGTCGCTGTCTGTGTGGGTGGACCATTTCAGTTTGTCCGTGATGTGTACGCCATGGAACTTAAAACTTACCACCCTCTCCACTACTGTCCGTTCAATGTAGATAGGGGGCTGCTCCCTCTGCTGTTTCCTGAAGTTCCTGACACCACACTCTGAGGGCCCTCACCTCCTCCCTGTAGGCCGTCTCGTCGTTGTTGGTAATCAAGCCTATCACTGTAGTATCGTTTGCAACTTGGTGATTGAGTTGGAGGCATGCATGGCCACGCAGTCGTGGTTGAACAGGGAGTACAGGAGAGGGCTGAGAACGCACCCTTGTGGGGACCCAGTGTTGAGCAAAAAGTATTTGGGTGCCGGGTTCAAAAAGCATACGCTGAAATATTCTTTACGTTTCTATGACTTTTTTTTAGCAGTAGCAGTTGTCAGAGAAAACGGATGCGTTTTGGTGACAGCCTTCGTCAGCATTTCATCCAAACGCTAATGAAGGCTGTCACCACAAATCACGTCCGTTTGCTACATTTAAAAAAATGCCATTTATTGGTGGATACTTCCGTCTTAAAGGCTCTGCACGGTCAATCCAAGGTCTGAAGTAGCAGTACAGCATTTACTGCAATGCAGACTTCAGGGCTTTCATACTTGCACTTACAGTAGCATAGCAGAACAGAGCTATTGTGAAGTAAGTTGTCAAGGAAGTGAGTTTGTGTTTATACAGGACGTACCGCACTCACCTACCGTCAACCAATCATGTGAATGTGGAGCTATACGGAGCCCTCCGCATTGTTATGAAATTTGAGAGGCACATGGCAATGCAGTACGGAGATTGATTGGGCCTCTGCATGCCCCCGGAGGCTCCGAAATTGTGTCATACCCTCCATTTGAAGCCTCCGGCCACAGTTTTGTATCAAGCATAAATTGGGTTTATGACAGAGCTCTCAAACCCTGTTTCTGGAGAGATAACGTCCTCTAGGTTTTTGCTCAAACACCAATCTAGCTCACCTGATTATAATAATTAGCTGGTTGATAAGGTTAATCAGGTTAGTTACAGGGGTAGGAGCGAAAACCTAGCTTTCCAGGAACAGGGTTGATATTGTATAAATGTGATCTTGTTATGAATCACACTGCAATACTCATCAAATTGAATGACTGTTTTTTTATAAAGGGGTTGTGAATGTCTTACTGTATGCTCAAGGACAGACAATTCCAGGAAGATGCTATTATATTATAATATATGCCATTAAGTATAAACTTTTATCCAAAGCGACTTACAGTCATGCGTGCATACATTTGACGTATGAGTGGACCCGGGAGTCATACCCAGTACCCCAGAATTACAAGTATCATGGTCTACCAACTGTACTAAAAAAGGACCACAAAAGGACCACAAAGGACTCAATGTTAGCAGACAACAGGATGCCTATTGATGTATAAAACATTTGTATAACAATAGAGCAGGAAATGCAGTGTTAAGGTCACAGGAAGTGTAGTCATGACGTATAGTCATGACTATTAAACAGGGCAAGGGGTCCCGGGGAGCACAAGCATATAGTTCAAAGGGTTTCCTGTTTGCTGCTCCTGTTGGATGTGTGTCTGCTTCATTATCAAACCCACTAATTATCCAAGAGAGACACCTCTTTGTCTCCCTGTGAACTGGAGCAGTAAGGACTGTTAGGGATGCGTGCACCCCTCCCTAATTAACAACAGACTGACTGACGGTTAACGCGCTCCTTTGTTGTTTGCAGACTCTCAGCTAATGCGTCTGTCTCGGCACTCAGCATTCATAGCTCATTATTATGCTCAGTTTGAAGAAAAAAACATTATCAGGGGTTCACAGCTAAGCTGTAAAACCTATTGTTATTCTTAGATTTAAAAAAAACTAACTTTCTTTCTAATTTGGCACATAGAAACTAGAGGCCATGAGTAACTTGATTGAAAAGAATGGCACCGAAAAGTGGCACTGTTATAAGCAGTCTCACTTAAACCCTCATATCTGCTGCCCAGTTTGGTGTAGGACCAAAAACATGATGAGCCATGTTAAGTTTGACATTGATATCTTAAAAAATGAGGAAACTACTAACAATTATACATTTTGACTATAATGCTAATGCTTAAAATAATCATTAAAAAATTCTCATAGACAAAAATTCACTCCAAATTTGGTCTTTGGACTCATCACAATAGTCCCTAAAGAGTTTGAGAAAGTAACATTGATGCATTCAAAGATGGCCACACTATTCCATATGCTAATATAATAAAATATGCTAAAAATACTTTGCTGCAGGAGCGGGACATGTGTTTTTGGAAGATGCTGGGTTATTGCAGTAGTTACCACCAACTTCAATGACAGTTAACTTAAGATTTAAAGACAAATCTAACATTCCCACATTTCAATAACATTGGTGCAGAGGAACAGTCTAGCTATAGTGTTTGAGTCATCTCAGATGTTTTCTTGTAAAACAGCTCAGCTAACTAGCGAAATGCTAATTCACAACGCTAGCTAGCTAATGTGTTAGCTAGAGTGCTTTTAGACTCTGGAGTCAGTTGGCTAGATGATTCCACCATGGGCAACAACAACGGCCTACTAGAACTGAACCGATGGACATGGGGCAATGAAATTTGGTATGTTAACTTTATGTATATGTCCTTAGAAGCTGTGTGAATAGAACGTCACTGAAACATTAACTGAACATAGTGAAAATAGGCACAACATTGTTTTATCTGTAAAATGAAAAACTGTAAGTCCTGCCGGCTGTGCAGTCAGTGTATTACAGATGTGAGAGTGTAATGAAGTATTTTGGAATGCTAATGTGGAGTGTACCAACTGAGATTGAAATCAACATGGTAATGCTTTCATTTATTTACATTTTTCCTATTCCTGACTTTCTGGAACCCTGAAGTTTTGAACTAAAGATATAGAGATTTCTGAGCATGTGCAGGATCTTCTGCATGCCTCCCCCTCCGAGTCCTTTCAGCTGCTGCTCAGTTCTCACTCAATCTGTGACTCTGCTGCCTCTTGTTCAAACAAACTTAGTTCTTTGTCTGTTGTTGGAGTAATCAAAGCAAACATAAGCACGACACAACAAAAAAGTCTAGCGATTTCATGTATTTTTTTTAGGAGGGGAGTTAGCCTACATGCAGATATGTAGGCAAACCGCAAAAACTACGTATTCGTAGCCTAGGCCTTCACTGATTGCACATAAAGGAAGATAGTTCCTACATGATAGTGGTTGCTTTGTTATTCAACTGATCTTGAGTCCTTTCTGTCATCCTATGAACCCTGTTCACTGCTGCTCGCAGCTATATTTTGGGAGATGTTACTCTTTTCATGTCCAGGCTCTTTACTGATCTGTCCCATTGCAAGACATTGGGGGCTCGACTTCCCATCTTCAAATTTCCTTTAGGACAGATTCTGTTTGTGCTCCAATGATACTTTTGCATCTTATGTGATTGAAATTCTGCCTTTAATGCGGGTGATGTTGTCTGACCCAATGGTGGTGTAGAATTTGTTGTGCTTTCCGAGTTCATCATTAGCTGCCGCTCTGCCTGATATAAATCGCTGGACTCTGAGGCTCTCATTTGAAGCTGAGAGGCAGAAGAGGGATAATCCCGGGCTAGCCACAGCTGCTCAGATTAAAGTGATGCTCCAGAACCTTTGTTCCAGTAGTTTTGAAAATCAGGGCCGGAATAATGCAGGAGTTTACAGGGCTGAGGCCCCTGGGCCCAGGCCCGTAGGGGACCCGAGAGGCAAAAAATAAATCAATATATACCGTATACACTGAGTGTACAAAACATTAGGAACACCAGCTCTTTCCATGACAGACTGACCAGGTGAATCCTGGTGAAAGCTGTGATACTTTATTGTTGTCATTTGTTAAATCCATGTCAATCAGTGTAGACTAATGGGAAAGTACAGGTTAAAGAAGGATTTTTAATCCTTGAGACCATTGAGATTTACTGTAGATTGTGTATGTGTGCCATTCAGAGAGGGAATGGACAAGACAGGAGATTTAAGTGCTTTTGAACAGGGTATGGTACTAGGTACAAGGCGCACTGGTTTGAGTGTGTCAAGAACTGCAACGTTGCTGGATTTTTCACGCTCAACAGTTTCCTGTGTGTATCAAAAATGATCCACCACCCAAAGAACGTCCAGCCAACTTGTCACAACTGTGGGAGGCATTGGAGTCAGCATGGGCCAGTATCCATGTGGAACGCTTTCGACAACTTGTAGAGTCCAGCCCCAACAAATTGAAGCTGTTTTTAGGGCAAAAGGGGGTGCAACTGAATATTAGGAATGGTGTTATTAATGTTTTGTACACTTAGTGTATATTTCATGAATAGTACAAGTCATTCAAAATGCCTTGTGAACTTCCATTGATACATGGCAATAGATATGAAAATTAACCTTATTTTTTTCTTCTGAAAAGTGAATTTGTTTTAGATACAATGTTTTTCCAGGACGCCGACAATATGCCTGGTAAGTTGTAAAATTCCATGCCAGACATTGTGGAAATCAATGTTTTGTCTGGTCAAATTAGAAGGACTGTGGCTGCTCTTCCATGCTATATTTAAACAAAATAGCAATGTGATACACACGCACATCACAATGAAAATATTGTTTTTATTCTTGGGGAGCATGAAGTCATACATGCCTATCTAGTCACACTTGATCTGTTTAGTTTGCTGTCAAGAGTAACATTATTCATTTTAGGGATACACAATGTAAGGTAAAGAGAGTATGAAGAGAGAGCTGAAAGTGGCTGGAATAGGCCATCACACTGGGACTCTTGCCATGGTGTGTGTGTATTTGTGTCTTTGTGTTTCTGCATTGTGTGCATGTGCGTACACATCTGCATGTGTGTAAAGCTCACTTTTTTTGTAGTGATTTGAGCCCAGTTGAATGTCACATCTCCAGTTATTAGTAGATATCAACTCTGACAGTGGCACATCATCCCTTAAAGGAGATGAGAGAAAGGGGTGAGCCATTAGGAGATAGGGGGACAGTGGCTGAGTAAGAGCTGGGACTATGGAGCCTTGCGTGCTACTCAACCCTGTTCTGAGGGGACCAACTGAGAGAAATCAATGTCTCTTTGTTCAAAACCCTGGATACTGTGCACACAGAGAACAAAGAAACAATGATGTACTTGACTTAGCTGCAGGTTCATAAATGTGCATTGTTGGAATTTGGGAAATGTACTTCCAAAATAATCACCTAATTTTATTTTGGTTTGATAATGTATTTCAGCTGCCTTCCCCAGAACAGAATGTGCTTTTTGAATGGCGTGACTTTTGATAGATGAAAGTATACTGTACCTCACCCTCATCTGTATTCAATTAAATTACTAAAAAAGTTTGTGGCCAGGTCTACTAGCACTGAATTCTCCCTCTCATTTCACACCTATGTGTCTGTCCTGATGGTGTAGGCCGGTTGGATGTACTGCTAAATTCTCTAAAACAACATTGTAGTCGGCTTATGGTAGGAAAATGAACATTCAATTGTCTGGCAACAGCTCTGGAGGACATTTCTGCAGTCAGCATGTCAATTGCATGCATCCTAAAAACTTGAGACATCTGTGGCATTGTGTTGTGTGACAACGGAACATTTTAGAGTGGCCTTTTATTGTCCCCAGCACAAGGTGCACCTGTGTGGTATGCCACACATGCCAGGTGGATGGATTACCTTGGCAAAGGAGAAATTCTAACTAACAGGAATGTAAACAAATTTGTGCATTTAAACATTTAAACATGGTACATTTCTGGGATCTTATATTTCAGCTCATGAAACATGGGACCAACACTTTACATGTTGCATTTATATTCTTGTTCAGTGTATATACTGTATACATACATATGGGGAATAGTCAGGTGCAATCTATCAGCCGGATGTTGGTTTATCTGATTATGCGTGACCCTCAGCACAGTGTTATTACATTGGCTTATTACTCAGACCCTCTCGGGGGCAGGAGCAGGTGTTGCAGTTGGGGCTGTAGGGAGTAAGAGCCAGGTACACATTTGGGCATGTGTGTGTGCGCCCCACCCACACGCACAAACACACACACAGTGGATCTTTTCAGAACTTTTTGCCATACAAGGATTCACCAGTGGAGATCATAGCTAGCAAGAGAATGAGAACATTAAATTGAATCAATGATTACATCACACATACTGTACTAGTAGCTACACCCATAGAAGGGTGAGCTAGTATCACATAGAGAGTGTCCATCCTGACTAGTTTATAAAGGTAGAGGGAGGCAAACAGCCGTTAATGAAAAAAGGCAGCTGCCGTATCATCAATTACGGCTGTGTTCTGCACCATCTCCCAGACAGAGGCGGTAATAATATACATTAAGCCACCACACGTTTGGGAGTTTCCCAATTCACACTCGGCCCAATTGCCGCGCATTTGCATACTTGGGAGGGTCCCGTTCCACAAAGTGGCCCTGTGCAAAACAGATAAGGACATTAAAAAGCCAGAGAGCCAAGGTTCCTCTCCCTCTCCACACATGAATATTTCCAGGCCTTTTCATCTCCTGACTGAACCATGTGTCTGGGGATAGGGGTATTAAACTTATCTCCACAATTACCACTGAACCCCCCGAATTGTATCATTTCTCAGAGTAATAGAGAGCAGGCGGAGGAAATCTCCAGAGCTTTTTGTGTGCATATTCCTGCAGTGTAATACCTTGGGGTGCGGAAACATGAATGCATTAAAGCATATATCCTTATGAAGACATCTGTGCTTAACCCCAATACCTTCCAGCCTCTCCAGAACCACACAGGAGCACAGGATGGGTCGCTGAGGGGGAGCCAGGCCATGTATAGTGCCTTCAGAAAGTATTCACACCCCTTGACTTTTTCCTCATTTCGTTGTGTTGCATTAAAATGCATTTAAATTCAAAAAAAAATTTGTCAACGATTTACACAAAATATTATGTAATGTGGAAGAAGATGTTTAACATTTGTAAATAATTAATGAAAAATAAAGCACTTGTCACGCCCTGACCTTAGTTATCTTTGTTTTCTTTATTATTTTGGTTAGGTCAGGGTGTGACGAGGGTGGTATGTGTGTTTTTGTCTCATCTAGGTTTTTTTGTAATTCTATGGGGTTTTGGTATGTCTAGGTATATGTAGGTCTATGGTGGCCTGAATTGGTTCCCAATCAGAGACAGCTGTTTAATGTTGTCTCTGATTGGAGTTCCTATTTAGGTTGCCATTTTTCATTTTGATTTTGTGGGTTATTGTCTATGTGTAGTTGCCTGTCAGCACTTGTGTTATATAGCTTCACGGTCATTTTATTTAGTGGTCTTCGTTTTAATAAAGAAGAATGTATTCACATCACGCTATGCCTTGGTCTCCTCATTACGATGAATGTGACAACACTAATATATCTTGATTAGATAAGTATTCAACTCTGAGTCAATACATGTTAGAGTCACCTTTGACAGGGATTACAGCGGCGAGTCTTTCTGGGTAAGTCTACACCCGGATTGTGCAACATTTGCCCATTACTCTCTTCAAAATGATTCAAACCCTGTCAAATTGGTTGTTGATCATTGCTAGACAAGCATTTTCAGTGCTTGCCATAGATTTTCAAGCAGATTTAAGTGAAAACTGTAACTCGGCCACTCGGGAACATTCCCTGTCTTCTTAGTAAGCAACTCCAGTGTAGATTTGGCCTTGTGTTTTAGGTTATTGACCTGCTAAAAGGTGACTACATCGTCCAGTGTCTGGTGGAAAGCAGACTGAACCAGGTTTTCCTCTAGGATTTTGCCTGTGCTTAGCTCCATTACTTTTATTTTTTATCCTGAAAAACGTCCCAGTCCTTAATGATTACAGGCATACCCATAACATGATAAAGCCACCACTATGCTTGAAAATATGTAGAGTGTTGTATTAGATTTGCCCCAAACATAACAATTTGTATTTTGGACAAAAAGTTCATTGCTTTGCCTCATTTATTGCAGTTTTACTTTAGTGCCTTGTGGCAAACAGGATGCATGTTTTAGAATATTTGTATTCTGTACAGGCTTCCTTATTTTCACATTGTCAATTAGGTTAATATTTTGGAGTAACTATAATGTTGTTCATCCATCTTCAGAGTTCTCCTATCACAGTCATTAAACTCTAACTATTTAAAGTCACCATTGGCCTCATGGTGAAATCCCTGAGCTATTTTATTCATCTCCGGCAACTGAGTTGGGAAGGACGCTTGTATCTTTGTAGTGACTATGTAGTGACTTTGTAGTGACTATGTATATTGATACACCATCCAAAGTGTAATTAATAATTTCACCTGTTCACTAATTTCACCATGCTCAATGTGAGTCATTCAAACGTATACACCCTTGCAAGACTGCTGGCCCGGACGGCATCCCTAGCCACGCCCTCAGAGCATGTGCAGACCAGATAGCTGATGTGTTTTCTGACATTTCTCTCTTGCTCAGGCCATTATCCCCACCTGCTTCAAGATGTCCACTACCATCCCCGTGCCCAAAAAAGGGAAAGTAACTGAACTGAATGACTGCCGACCGGTAGCACTCACTTCCATCATTGTGAAGAGCTTAGAGAAGCTAGTCAAAGACCACACCGCCTCCTCCCTCCCCGATACACTATCCTATTCACCTTCCCCCTGACAGATCCACAGACAAGGCAATCGCACACTGCCGTCACCCACCTAGAGAAAAGGAATGCATATGTTAGGATGCTGTTAATCTACTACAGATCGGCCTTCAGTACCATAGTGCCTTATAAACTCACCACTCACGGCTCACGGCCCTGGGACTGAACTGCTCCCTATGCAACTGGGTCTTGGATTTCCTGACGGGCCACCCCCAGGTGGTGAAGGTAGGCAACATCACCTCTTTCACACTGGTCCTCAACACGGGGGCCCCACAAGGGTGTGTCCTCAGTCCCCACCTGTACTCAAATCAAAAATCAAATCAAATCAAATGTATTTATGTAGCCCTTCGTACATCAGCTGATATCTCAAAGTGCTGTACAGAAACGCAGCCTAAAACCCCAAACAGCAAGCAATGCAGGTGTAGAAGCACGGTGGCTAGGAAAAACATCCTAGAAAGGCCAAAACCTAGGAAGAAACCTAGAGAGGAACCAGGCTATGTGGGGTGGCCAGTCCTCTTCTGGCTGTGCCGGGTGGAGATTGTAACAGAACATGGCCAAGATGTTCAAATGTTCATAAATGACCAGCATGGGCAAATAATAATAATCACAGGCAGAACAGTTGAAACTGGAGCAGCAGCACGGCCAGGTGGACTGGGGACAGCAAGGAGTCATCATGTCAGGTAGTCCTGGGGCATGGTCCTAGGGCTCAGGTCCTCCGAGAGAGAGAAAGAAAGAGAGAAAGAGAGAATTAGAGAGAGCATACTTAAATTCACACAGGACACCGGATAGGACAGGAGAAGTACTCCAGATATAACAAACTGACCCTAGCCCCTGACACATAAACTACTCCCTGTATACCCACAACTGGGCAGCCTCACACACTTCCAAATCCATCATCAAGTTCGCTGACGACATGACAGTGGTAGGTCTGGTTACCAACAGCGATGAGATTGCCTACCTCCTCTCTGTAGGCTTTCTAACGGCATGGTGCCAGACGAACAACCTCTCCCTCAACTTCAGAAAAACAAAGGAGCTGATTGTGGACTTCAGGAGGAACCAGGCTCAGCACGCCCCCATCCTCATCAACGAGGCCACCGTGGAGACAATCAAAACGTCAAGTACTTTGGTGTATACATCTCAGAGCAGCTGAACTGGTCAAACCACACAGACACCATAGTGAAGAAGGCACAACAGGGACTCTTCAACCTAATGACGATAATCGAGAGTTTTCTGTCGGGCTGTATTACAGAGGGTGGTATGCTCAGCAGAATGGACAATTGGGTGCACATTACATGCCCTCCAGGACACCTACAACACCAGGTGTTGCAGGAAGGCCAAGAAAATCATCAGGAACCTCAGCCACCCAAGCCACGGCCTGTTCTCTCCGCTTCAATCACTCAGACGCAGGCAGTATAGGAGCATCATGGCAAAAACTGACAGACTGGCCAATAGCTTCTAGCCACAGACCATCAGGTTGCTGAGTAGCCACCACTAGTCAGCTACCCGCTCCCCTCCCTGAAGTCAACAATCAACTCATTTGTTTTGCTGATGTTGAGAGAGAGGTTGTTGTCATGACACCACGATGCCAGTTCACTTACCTCCTCTATATAGGCTGACTCGTCGTTGTTGGTTATCAGGCCTACAACTGTGGTGTCATCAGCAAACTTGATGGAGTTGGTGTCGTGCAAAGACACACAGACATGGGTAAACATCTTAAGTAGAGCAGCACAGGGGAACCCAAGAGCAGACTCAGACGAGGAAACAGATCAATGAAACAATGTATTTATTGTAACACAGGGAGATATGGAGTGCAGATGCGGGGAAGCTTGGATGAGTTGTAGGAAACCAGATGTGGAGGCTGAATTTGGAGTGTGCTGGGTTGGGACAGGGTAAACGGGTCTGAAGGGGAATCCAAGGCAGTGGTGGTGTGGTGTGTCCAGAACAGGGCAGCAGGGTGGTGAGATGTGGAACAGGAGACAGGAGCCAGAGTCAGGGCGGCAAAACTGTATTGAGAGGATAAACAGCGTCACCCAGGGAAACAGGTACAGCAGGTTAACAGGATCTTGAATAATAATAACGACTAAAAGCATAAACTGACTGAGCAGAGATTACGATCTGGCCGAGTGGAAGTGGCAGAACTGAGTATTTGCAGAGGTCTTGATAGTGGAAAGAGTTACAGATAGTAGGGATCTGCTCTGACTCCAACACACCTGTCTCCAAACACACAATCACACACAAACAGAAAGGGAGGGGAAGAGAGAGAGAGAGGGTGTACTGAGGGAATGGCTGCAGGTCAAGCACACACCGGATGACCACTAATGGGTGTGGCAGGAGCAGATGTGACATAACTGGGAGTGCAGCAGAGGACTAAGGAAACACCCCGGGGGGGGCTCTGTGTTAAGATTCAGTGTGGAGGTGGTGTTGTTGCCAATCCTCACAGCCTGTGGCCTGCCCTGTCAGGAAGTCCAGGATCCAGTTGCAGAGGGTGGTATTGAGCTTGGAGGAAACAATAGTGTTGAATGCTGATCTGTAGTCAATGAACAGCTTTCTCACATACTGTAGGTGTTTATTTTGTCCAGATGTGTTACGGTCATGTGAATAGTGATGGAAATGGCATCTTCCGTGGATCTGCTGGAGTGGTAGGCAAATTAGCATGGGTCTAGTGTGCTTGGCATGCTGGTCTTGATGTGGGCCAGGACCAGCTTCTCGACACACTTCATAATGACAGAGGTGAGCGCAATGGGGTGATGGTGGTCTTCTTAAAGCAGGTGGGGACTACAGTCTAAGAAAGGGTCAGGTTGAAGATGTCCCTTTCTGGGGGTATTGTCGGATGGCACCACAGTGTCTCCCGACCCTTCCTGTCTCAGCCTCCAGTATTTATGCTGCAATAGTTTGTGTCTGGGGCTAAGGTCCGTCTGTTATATCTGGAGTATTTCTCCTGTCTTATCCAGTGTCCTGTGTGAATTTAAGTATGCCCTCTCTAATTCTCTCTCGCTCTCTCAGGACTACCTGGCCTGATGACTCCTTGCTGTCCCTAGTCCACCTGGTCGTGCTGCTGCTCCAGTTTCAACTGTTCTGCCTACGGCTATGGAACCCTGACCTGTTCACCGGACATGCTACCTTAACTCTCTAGAGACAGCAGGAGGGGTAGAGATATTCTGAATAAATGGCTATGAAAAGTCAACTGATATTTACTCCTGAGGAGCTGACCTGTTGCACCCTCTACAACCACTGGAATTATTATTATTTGACCCTGCTGGTCATCTATGAACATTTGAACGTCTTGAACTTGTTCTGTTATAACCTGCCTGGGAACGAGGTTCCGCTAGCGACAGAAATCTCACAAATCTAATTTCTCAAACATACCATTATTAGGCACCATTTTAAAGATACAATTCTTGTTAATCCAGCAACAGTGTCTGATTTAAAAAATGCTTTACAGCGAAAGCTCCACAAAAGATTATGTTAGGTCACCACCAAGTTACAGAAAAACCCAGCCATTTTTCCAGCCAAAGAGAGGAGTCGAAAAAGGCGCAAATAGAGATAAAATTAATCACTAACCTTTGATGATCTTAATCAGATGACACTCATAGGACTTCATGTTACACAATACATGTATGTTTTGTTCGATAAAGTGTATATTTATATCCACAAATCTCCTTTTACATTGGCGTGTTATTGGCGTGTTATGTTCAGTAGTTCCAAAACATGCAGTGATTTTGCAGAGAGCCACATCAATTTACAGAAATACTCATTATAAATGTTGTGCATGGAACTTTAGATACACTTCGCCTTAACTTCTTATGGTATAGGGGACGCTTGCATCCCACTTGGCCAAAAACCAGGGAAAATGCAGCACGGAAAATTCAAATAAAATTATTTAAAATTCTAACTTTCATTAATTCACACATGTAAGATACTAAATTAAAGCTACACTCGTTGTGAATCCAGCCAACATGTCAGATTTTAAAAACGCTTTTTGTCGAAAACATAAGAAGCCATTATCTGATGATAGCACAACAGTAAACAAAGAGGGTAGCATATTTCAACCCTGCAGGCGCTACACAAAACGCAGAAATAAAATATAAAACATGCCTTACCTTTGATGAGCTTCTTTTGTTGGCACTCCAGTATGTCCCATAAACATCACAATTGGTCCTTTTGTTCGATTAATTCCGTCCATATATATCCAAAATGTCCATTAATTTGGCGCGTTTGATCCAGAAAAAAACAGCTTCCAAATTGCGCAACGTCACTACAAAATATTTCAAAATTTGCCTGTAAACTTTGCCAAAATATTTCAAACTACTTTTGTAATACAACTTTAGGTATTTAAACGTTAATAATCGATCAAATTGAAGACGGGTCTATCTGTGTTCAATACAGGAAGACAACAAACCAAGCTACTTTTCAAGTCTTGCACAACTCTCAACAGTGTTACGCAGGTCCTAGATGGCAATACTTCTTCATTGCACAAAGGAATAACCTCAACCAAATTCCAAAGACTGGTGACATCCAGTGGAAGCGGTAGGAACTGAAAACAATGAAAACAATTTCCCAATGAGAACTCACTGAACAGACAGAGACATCAAAAAAATCCATTCTGAACGGTTAGTCCTCGGGGTTTTGCCTGCTACATAAGTTCTGTTATACTCACAGACATGATTCAAACAGTTTTAGAAACTCCAGAGTGTTTTCTATACACATCTACTAATAATATGCATATCTTATATCCTTGGCTATTCATCCAAAAAAGCATACCATGCAATAATCTAAGTACGGAGCTCAGAGCCCAAACCAGCCAAAAGAAATATATGCCATGTTGCGCAGTCAACATTAGTCAGAAATAGCATTATAAATATTTACTTACATCAGAATGCACTCCCAGGAATCCCAGTTCCACAACAAATGTTTGATTTGTTCGATAAAGTAAATAATTTATGTCCATATACCTCCTTTTGTTAGGGTGTTTGGTAAACAAATCGAAACGCGCGTCCAACTTCCAGCGGAAAGGTCGCAAGAAAATTCCAAAAAGTTATATTACTGGTCGTAGAAACATATCAAACAATGTATAGAATCTATCTTAAGGATATTTTTATCATAAATGTTCAATAATATTCCAATGTTCAATAATGTTCCTGTAGAAAAGCAATGGAACGGGAGCTACCTCTCATGTGAATGCGCGTGACTGAGCTCGTAGCTGCTGGCAGACCTCTGACTCATTCCCCTCTCATCCAGCCCCCCTTCATAGTAGAAGCATCAAACAACGTTCTAAAGACGGTTAACATCTAGTGGAAGCCTTAGGAAGTGCAACATAACCAATATCCCACTGTATCTTCAATAGGGGCTGAGTTGAAAAACTACAAACCTCAGATTTCCCACTTCCTGTTAGATTTTTTTCTCAGGTTTTTGCCTGCCATATGATTTCTGTTATACTCACAGACATCATTCAAACAGTTTTAGAAACTTCAGAGTGCTTTCTATCCAATACTACTAATAATATGCATGTATTAGCATCTGGGACTGAGTAGGAGGCAGTTTACTCTGGGCTTTGACGCTTTTCATCCAAAAGTGAAAATGCTGCCCCCTAGCTCAAACAGGATCATCTCCACACGGCACAGCCAGAAGAGGACTGGCCACCCCTCATAACCTAGTTCCTCACTAGGTTTCTTCCTAGGTTCTGGCCTTTCTAGGGTGTTTTTTCCTAGCCACCGTGCTTCTACACCTGCATTGCTTGCTGTTTGGGGTTTTAGGCTGGGTTTCTGTACAGCACTTTGTGACATCAGCTCATGTAAGAAGGGCTTTATAAATACATTTGATTGATGTCCGAGAAGACATCTGCCAGCTGGTCAGTACACGCTCTGAGGACGTGGCCAGGAATTCCATCTTGGCCGGTGGCTTTGTGAGTATTCAATCTTTTAGAGTTTTCCTCACATCAACCTCGGAGAGCGAAAGCACCTGGTTGTCCGGAGCAGCAAGAGTCTGGTAATATTTGAGGCGGCAAGTAGCCTAGTGGTTAGATCATTGGACTAATAACCACAAGGTTGTAAAATTGAATCCCCGAGCTGACAAGGTAAAAATCTGTTGTTCTGCCCCTGAACAAGGCAGTTAATCAACTGTTCCTAGGCTGTCATTGTAAATAAGAATTTGTTCTTAACTGACCTGCCTAGTTAAAACATTTTTTAAAATATATATATTTTTTAAATCTGCCTCTTAGCGGGCATATAATGTGTTAAGCTCGTCTGGGAGGGAGGCTAAGGTGAGTGCTGGATTTGCCTTGATAGCCTGTAGTCCTTGCCACATGCGAGTCTGAATTGTCGAACATCAATTCAAGTTTGAGTCTGTATTGTTTTCTTGCATTCCTAATGGACATTGAATGCTGCAGAACGGGCTCTCAGCATTGTACAGATATGTCCGTTCTTCTAGGGTTTTTGGTTTGTGTATTTCCGAATTGTTATTGTGGGTACAATATCAACACATTTCCTCATGAAACCTGTGACTGAAGATGTATGTTCCTCAATGTTGATGGATGAGTCCTGGGTGGACGAATCTTTGAACATACTCTAATCAGTGTTCTCAAAACAATCCTGCAGCATTGAGACTGCCTCCTCTGTCCAGCGCCTCACTATTCTCTGTGTTGGGGGTTCCCTCTTGAGCTGCTGCTTGTAGGCAGGGAGTAGAAAAAATGATCTGATTGGCCGGAGAGGGGGCGGGGGATGGCTTTGTACGTGTCACGGATGTTTGTGTATACATGGTCAAGCACGTGGGATCCTCTTGTGGGGCAGGATAGGTGTTGGGGATATTTGGGAAAAATGTGTTTTAAACAGGCTTGGTTAAGTCACCCGTGACATTAAAGACTACTTTGGGGTGAGTGGATTCTTGCTGGTTAATGATCTTTGTACAGTTCGCTGAGTGTCATGTTGGTGTTTGCTTGTGGCGGTATGTACACAGCTGTGATAATAGCACACATGAATTCCCCCAGCATATAGTGGGGTCTGCATTTTAGCATCAGAAACTCCAGGTCGGGTGAACAGGAGCTTGTGATGTTTTCAACTTTGGTACACCAGGAATTGTTTATGAGGAAACATAACCCCTCTACCCCAACCGAAAATAAGGAGAAGCCATATACTCTAATATTCTAGTTGAATATTAGAATCGAGTGAATTATCCATAAGCCACGTGTCAGTAAAAACAAAGACACAGCATTCCCTGATGTCCCTCTGTGATTGAGTTCACAAAGTTTATTTTACAGTGATTGGACATTAGCCATCAGGATACTAGGAAGAGGAGGCCGTGCATCTCATCCTTCCAGCCTAGTTTGGAGTCCTCCTTTCCTTTGTCTTCTTCGTCGCTGGCGTTGCCTTCGGTCATCTCGGCCAGGAGCAACAGGTAGGCCCGCTGTGCGGGGAACAAAGTAGCTGATGTATGATTCCAGATCTGGGAGGCTGAGAGAGAAGTGTGTAGCTTCCGATTCTTGATCCAGAAGTGTTTATCGGCAGTAAGACATTATTGCACAAATATTCTGAGCAAACAAATTAATAATGAACGCAAAAATAGTTGAGCAGGAACTGACAAGAAGCGTGCTCTCCTCATTGCCGCCATCTTATGTTTTTGCACAGGTTGACATAAGCATAAATATAATTTGTTAAATTCACACAGGACACCAGATAAGTTAAAGAAAAAAATGAGCAAACACATTTGGTGTTTGCCAAAAGGCATGTGGGTGACTCTCAAAACATATGGAAGAAGGTACTCTGGTCAGATGAGACAAAAATTGGGCTTTCTGGCCATCAAGGAAAACGCTATGTCTGGCGCAAACCCAACACCTCTCATCACCCTGAGAATACCATCCCCACAGTGAAGCATGGTGCTGGCAGCATCATGCTGTGGGATGTTTTTCATCGGCAGGGACTGGGAAACTGGTCAGAATTGAAGGAATGATGGATGGAGCTAAATACAGGGAGATTTGCAACTGGGACGGAGGTTCACAGCAGGACAATTACCCTAAGCATACTGGTAAAGCAACACTCGAGTGGTTAAGGGGAAACATTTAAATGTATTGGAATGGCCCAGTCAAAGCCCAGACCTCAATCCAATTGAGAATCTGTGGTAATGACTTAAAGATTGCTGTACACCAGTGAAATCCATCCAACTTGAAGGAGCTGGAGCAGTTTTGCCTTGAAAAATGGGCAAAAAATCCCAGTGGCTAGATGTGCCAAGCTTATAGAAACATACTCCAAGAGACTTGCAGCTATAATTGCTGCAAAAGGTTGCTCTTCAAAGTATTGAATAGTTATGCACACTCAAGTTTTCTGTGTTTTTGTCTTATTTCTTGTTTGTTTCACAATAAAACATATTTTGCATCTTCAAAGTGGTAGGCATGTTGTGTAAATCAATCGATTCAACCCCCCCCAAAAAATAAATTTTAATTCCAGGTTTTAAGGCAGCAAAATTGGAAAAATGCCAAGGGGGGTGAATACTTTCGCAAGTCACTGTATGTTACATGAAGCCTTTATAAGTTGTGGTTCGTGGGACCCCCCTACAGCAGCGGTACTTCAATTTGAAAAAATAAATGCTTATCTGGTTGCACATTTATTCATTTATTTCCTATGTTTTTATTTTCAGTCAATGAGGTAGTATTTTTTATATTCAAAAATAGGCAAAAAATAAGAACTTTAATATCAGTTGAATGGCATGTCATTTTTAAAAGCATTAATATCATATTAAGTACTGTACGTACAGTATATGGTCAGTGAAAACTCTAAGTTTATACTTGTGAAACGTTTGCACGGGTATGCTATTTCCAGAGGGGAATGACAGCCTAAAACAAAGATGAACCTATCTATTTTTAGCTTTGTTTGAAGGTCTTTTCCTCCCTTCATCTGTACTTCACCTTTGTCCGCTTCTTTTAATTTGAATTCCTTCAGGATAAGTGCTGATAAGTGCTGCGAACTTCAGTGCTATTTCATAAATCAGGTCCTATGTGCACCATAGCTGTCATGGATCCCTCCGGAACTGTGTCATTACGCACACCTGGTCCCCATTTCCCTGATTGTAATTGTATAAATGTGCCCTTTGGTTCACCATTGGGCTGTCGATTATTGTTCCCATGTCCGTTGGTCGTGTGAGTACTTATGTGTTGTCGCAGTCTGTGCTGCCTGTTTTGTGCATTGTATATTACTGGTCTCGTCCCGTGTCGTTCTGCGAGGTTTACCCTCGCTCTTTTGTTTGGGTACATCCCAGTGTTTTGTAGACGTGTTTGTTTGGGTGTATTAAAAACCCAGATATATTCCTGCGTCTGTCTCATGATCCTTTATACCAACGTGACAGAATAATCAACCATTGGCCCATCCAACAACGCTGTGACTGGTCCGTCCGGTGCCGCCGCAGCTTCAGCAGTATTAGACGTGTATTAAAAACCCCAGATGTATTATTGCGCCTGTCTCCAAATCCTTTATACCAGCGTGACAATAGCAAGCCTATCAGAATGATGGTGAATCACTGTACCTTTCTGTGTTTTCTGCGATGCCTGACAATGTGAATCTGCTATGCTAAAGTAATCACAAGGCAATTTTGTGCCTATGTCTTGGTTCCTTTGACGATAACATAAAATGAAGTAATGAGAGACATGGGATCTGTGCAACGTACAGTATTTGCAGCACTACGATGTCCTCAGTCAATACGATTCTGCGATAACTTCACAAGGTCAGCAACAAGGTCAAGGGAAGCAACTATGTATCTTATTCAATCTCAGTCTTTTGATTTGTGTCTATCCTGTTGTAATGGGGACGATTTTAGTCACAAGACCAGGAGAATTCCAGCTGAAATGGAAGCTATGAAACAGTCACAAAACAGTAAAAAAAAACATAAATACTTTCCACTGAATACCCCATATTGTACTTAACTCTTAATTCAACTAGATGTCATTTGTATATTAACAAAGTATTCAAATGTATTTTAGTTGACTCCATAAAATTATAAGCAATGTGAAAGCTAATGTTAGGCTATGAGTTATAGTTGACTAAAGTTGTGTTCCTCTGTAGCTCAATTGGTAGAGCATGGTGCTTGCACTGCCAGGGTTGTAGATTTGATTCATGGGCCACCCATACGTAAAATGTATTTACGCATGACTGTAAATCGCTTTGAATAAAAGTCTGCTAAATGGCATTATATACAGTGCGTTCGGAAAGAATACAGACCCCTTGACTTTTTCAACATTGCTTTACGTTACAGCCTTATTCTAAAAATAGATTAAACATCTTCGTCCTTATCAATCTACACACAATACCCCATAATGACAAAGTGAAAACAGGTTGTTTGATAAAAAAAGAAACATACAATATTTACATAAGTATTAAGACCCTTTGCTATGAGACTCTAAATTGAGCTCAGGTGCATCCATTTTCCATTGATCATCATTGAGATGTTTCTACAACTTGATTGGAGTCCACCTGTGGTACATTCAATTGATTGGACATGATCTGGAAAGGTACACACCTGTCTATATAAGGTCCCACAGTTGACAGTGCATGTCAGAGCAAAAACCAAGCCATGAGGTCGAAAGGAATTGTCCGTAGAACTCCGAGACAGGATTGCATCGAGGCACAGATCTAGGGAAGGGTACAAAAAGGATCTGCAGCATTGAATGTCCCCAATAACACAATGGCCTCCATCATTCTTAAATGGAAGAAGTTTGGAACCACCAAGACTCTTCCTAGAGCTGGCTGCCCGGCCAAACTGAGCAATCGGGAGAGAAGGGCCTTGGTCAGGGAGGTGACAAACAACTCAATGGTCACTCTGACAGAGCTTAAGAGTTCCTCTGTGGATATGGAACAACTTTCCAGAAGAACAACCATCTCTGCAGCACTACACCAATCAGGCCATTATGGTAATGTGGCCAGAGAGAAGCCACTCCTCAGTAAAAGGCCCATGACAGCCCGCTTGGAGTTTGCCAAAAGGTACATAAAGACTCGCAGACCATGAGAATCAAGATACTCTTGTCTTATGAAACTAAGATTGGCCTGAATGCCAAGCATCACATCTGGAGGAAACCTGGCATCATCCCTACGGTGAAGCATGGTGATGGCAGCCTCATGCTGTGGGGAGGCTTTTCAGCGGCAGGGACTTGGAGACTAGTCAGGATCGAGGGAAAGATGAATGGAGCAAAGTACGGAGAGATCGCTGATGAAAATCTGCTCCAGAGCGCTCAGCACCTCAGACTGGGATGAAGGTTTACCTTCCAACAGGACAACGACCCTAAGCACAAGCCAAGATAACGCAGGGGTGGCTTTAGGACAGGTCTATGAATATCCTTGAGTGGCCCAGACAGAGCCTTGAACCCGATCGGTCATCTCTGGAGAGACCTGAAAATGGCTCTGCAGCAACGCTTCCCATCCAACCTGACAGAGCTTGAGAAGATCTACAAAGAAGAATGGGAGAAACTCCCCAAATAAAGGTGTTGCAAGCTTGTAGCATGTTGTGCCAAGGACTCAAAGCTTTAGACACTACCATAGGTGTTTCAACAAAGTACTAAGGAAAGGGTCTGAATACTTATATAAATGTAATCTTTCAGTTTATTTTTTTACACATTTGCTAAAGTTTCTTAAGACCTGTTTTTGTTTTGTCATTATGGGGTATTGTGTGTAGATTGATGAGTGATTTAAAAAAACATATATTTTAGAATAAGGCTGTAACGTAACAAAATGTGGAAACAGTCAAGGGGTCTGAATACTTTCCCGAATCCACTGTACAGTGGGGCAAAAAAGTATTTAGTCAGCCACCAATTGTGCAAGTTTTACCACTTACAAAGATGAGAGAGGCCTGTAATTTTCATCATAGGTACAATTCAACTATGACAGACAAAATGAGAAAAGAATCCAGAAAATCACATTGTATGATTTTTAATGAATGTATTTGGTCAATAACAAAAGTTTATCTCAATACTTTGTTATATACCCTTTGTTGGCAATGACAGAGGTCAAACATTTTCTGTAAGTCTTCAAGGTTCACACACTGCTGCTGGTATTTTGGCCCATTCCTCCATGCAGATCTCCTCTAGAGCAGTGATGTTTTGGGGCTGTTGCTGGGCAACACGGACTTTCAACTCCCTCCAAAGATTTTCTATGGGGTTGAGATCTCCAGGACCTTGAAATGCTTCTTACTGTCATGAATCCCGCTTCCTGAGCCTGTGTTTCTGTCCTGGAGTGTGTTTCCGGTGTCCTGGAACGCACCCTGTCTGGTTGCCGGGCGAATTAGCTTGTTGGGAGATCATGTTCACCCGCACCTGTATCCCATCAGTAATCTGCACACCTGTCCTGATCATCACCTCTCCCCTTCAAAAGCTCTGACCTGACATCCATTCCCTGCCGGATCGTTAGCCATGAACAGTATGTTGTGCCATAGTATCAGCCTCAAGTTGGATAGAATTTGTTTTGTTGTTTTTTACGTATTGCTTGCCTTAAACTTACCTCCGTTTCTTCTGTCTTCAGTTACTCACCCGGATCATTTACCCCATTCCCGCCTGGTCGTCGGAGGATTCCGCTATCCCATTGGATCCACCTATTTACTCCCATCAACTCACTACCGCTGCCCGCTACGCCACCTGGATATATCTACCCATTCACATTCACTTGTAAATAAATACTCACCTTCTTCCTACTCTCCTTGTCTGCTTCTGGGTTCGATTTTGAAAGAACGTGACAGAACGATCCGGCCAAGGATGAACCCAGCGGACCTGGACTCCGTTTGCCATGCCATTACCCAGCAGGGGAAGACATTGGGACAACATGCATGACGTCATACCAGGGTTTCACGGCAGAGATGAGAAAGCTTTTTGACCATCCAGTCCGAGGTAAGGACGCAGCTAAACGTTTGTTCTCTCTTCGCCAAGGAGCTCGCAGTGTGGCAGACTTTGTGATAGAATTCAGGACATTGGCTGTGGAGAGTGGTTGGAATGAGGAATCACTACAAGCGTTTTTTTACCAGGGGTTGTCGGAGCAACTCAAGGACGAGCTGATCTCCTATCCAGAGCCTAGTGACCTAGATAGTTTGATCACCTTAGCTATTCGGGTAGATAATAGAGTCCGAGAGAGAAGGAGGGAGAAGCAGTGGGGTCCATCTAATCAATCTGAGACTCGGTTACCATTAGGGTCATGAAGTGGACCGGAACGGGTTGATCATTTTCCCTCACACGGGATTAGTGGAGGAGTCCTGCCGCCAGATCCTGAACCTATGCAAGTGGGGCAGCACGGGTTAACTAAGGACGAGCGCCAACGTAGACGTGAGACCAACAGCTGCCTCTACTGTGGTAGCTCGGGACATTACATCTCCGGTTGTCCTCAGCGCCCGTTAAACTGCTCGGCTCGTTACGTTTGGGAGGTTTGTTAGCGAGCCAGTTTCAACCTCTCAAGAGCCCTGTCAGACCTCGTTTTCCTGCTACCCTCATAAATAAGAATCAGAGTTTAGCGATTAACGCTTTCATCGATTCAGGTGCCGGTGACAGCTTCATTGATGCCGACTTAATGGAACAGCTGGGGCTTTCCAAGGAGCAATTACCAGAAGCCATTGAAGCAATCACTCTGAACGGCAGTAGTCTGGCACGGATCACTATGAGGATTGAACCGGTTAAGATGTTGTTGTCGGGGAATCATTCAGAGGTTATTTCTTTTTTCATTTTGCCTTCCCCCCCATGTTCCTCTGGTTCTTGGATACCCCTGGCTAAGAGAACACAATCCTTCGTTCGATTGGGTGACTGGTAAGGTAACTAGTTGGAGCATTGAGTGCCATGCTAACTGCCTCAGGACTGCCTGTTCTCATGCTGTCCCCAGTCGGGTCAGTGAGTCTGCTCCTCCTGATTTGTCCCTGGTTCCTGAAACATATCACGAGTTGGGTGAGGTGTTCAGTAAGCAGAAAGCTCAGTCACTTCCTCCCCACCGACCTTATGATTGTACAATTAAGCTGTTCCCTGGAGCTGCCTTTCCCAAGGGACGGTTGTACAGTATTTCTCGACCTGAGCGGGAAGCCCTGGAGACCTACATAAAGGAGTCTCTTGCTGCAGGTCTCATTCGTCCCTCGTCATCACCCCTGGGAGCTGGATTTTTTTTTGTGAGTAAGAAGGATGGCTCTCTTCGACCGTGTATTGATTATCGGGGGTTGAATGATATTACGGTCAAGAACAAGTACCCCTTGCCCTTGATGAGCTCCGCTTTCGATTCTTTACAGGGTGCTACTGTGTTTACGAAGCTTGATCTACACAATGCGTATCATCTGGTTCGGATCAAAGAGGGGGACGAGTGGTTGACTGGATTCAATACACCTATGGGAAATTTCGAGTACCAGGTGATGCCGTTTGGACTTTCCAACGCTCCAGCAGTGTTCCAAGGTTTGATGAATGACGTGCTGAGGGATATGATCGGTCTGTTTGTGTTCGTTTACCTGGATGACATCCTGATTTTCTCCAAGGAGCTTTCCAGCCACATCCAGCATGTTAAGCAGGTCCTGCAGCGGTTATTGGAGAACCGTCTGTTTGTGAAGGCAGAGAAGTGTGATTTTCACGCCCACACTACATCCTTCCTCGGGTACATCATCTCCAGGGGTGAGATCAAGATGGACCAAGAGAAGGTTCGGGCGGTTCGGGATTGGGCCCGGCCCGGTATGAGATTGCAGCTCCAGAGATTCCTGGGATTTGCGAACTTGTGATCTTGTGATCTGTGATTACAGCCGGGTGGCCGCCCCTTTAACTGCTCTGACGTCTTGCACCAGAATTTTCTGTTGGACTCCTGAGGCAGACCGAGCATTTCTGAACTTGAAGAGCCGATTCACCAACGCGCCGATTCTCTCTCAACCTGACACTTCCCGTCAGTTTGTTGTTGAGGTGGACGCGTCTGATGTGGGAGTGGGCGCCATCCTGTCCCAGCGTAGCTCCACTGACGGTAAACTCCATCCCTGCGCCTTCTACTCTTGTCGTCTTTCACCAGCTGAGAGAAACTACGATGTGGGTAACCGGGAGCTTCTCGCTGTGAAGCTTGCCTTGGAGGAGTGGCGTCACTGGTTGGAGGGAGCGGAGCAACCGTTTGTGGTCTGGACTGACCACAAGAATCTGGCTTACGTGCAATCGGCTAAACGTCTCAACTCCCGTCAGGCCAGGTGGGCTTTGTTTTTTGGACGCTTCAATTTTTCCCTGACGTTCCGACCTGGGTCGAAGAATGGCAAAGCGGACGCCTTGTCCCGGATGTTCTCCAAGACGGATGAGAGTGGGGCCAAGACTGAGACGATTCTTCCCCAGAACCTTGTCGTGGGAGCCGTTACATGGAGGATTGAGGAGGATGTGATGGCGGCCCTTCGGACGCAGCCCGGCCCCGGTAACGGTCCACCCGGTCGGTTGTTCATGCCTGAGTCGGTCCGTTCTGCTGTTCTTCAGTGGTCCCACGCCAGCAAGATAGCTTGTCACCCTGGCGTTGCTCGGACTATGGCGCTACTGCGCAGACGATTTTGGTGGCCTGCCATGGGAGAAGATACCCGGAGGTTTGTTGCCGCATGTCCTGTTTGTGCTCAGAACAAAAGTACCAATCGGCCCAGCTCTGGGCTTCTTCACCCCCTACCTATTCCTCGGCGACCTTGGTCGCATCTGGCCCTGGATTTTGTCACGGGATTGCCCCCTTCTGTTGGGAACATGGTCATTCTGACCATTGTGGACAGATTCAGCAAGTTTGCTCATTTTGTCCCTCTCTCCAAGCTTCCATCTGCCACAGAGACGTCCGAGATCCTGGTTAGGGAGGTTTTCAGGGTCCACGGATTGCCCAGTGACATTGTTTCTGACCGTGGTCCTCAGTTTACCTCTGCTGTCTGGAGATCCTTCTGTTTGGCCATTGGAGCTACAGTCAGTCTCACTTCTGGATTTCACCCACAATCTAATGGTCAGGCGGAGAGAGCCAACCAGAAGATGGAGTCCACGCTGTGTTGTCTTGTCTCCTCTGATCCCACCTCTTGGTCATCTCAATTACCCTGGGTCGAGTATGCCCATAATACCCTTCCTTCATCTGCCACTGGGATGTCCCCCTTCCAATGCCTGTACGGATACCAACCTCCCTTGTTTCCTTCTCAGGAGAGGGATCTCCAGGCCCACATTCGTCGTTGCCACCGGACCTGGCATCGGGCCAGGAAGGTCCTCCTTAGAGTTTCTGACCGGTATCAGATCCAGGCGAATCGTCGCCGTATTCCTGCTCCCGCTTATACCATCGGAGATAAGGTTTGGTTGGCTACACGGGATCTTCCTCTACGGACTGAGTCGAGGAAACTGTCACCAAAGTTCATTGGTCCGTTTGTGGTGGAGAGAATCATTAACCCTGTTGTGGTCCGACTCAAATTGCCGGCAACGCTTCGAGTACACCCCACCTTTCATGTCTCCTGCCTCAAGCCGGTTCTCCTCAGTCCTCTGTTGCCCCCTCCTCCTCGTCCTCCTCCTCCTCGGATGATCGGAGGTGGTCCTGCCTACACGGTGTGCCACATAATGGATTCCAGACGGCGGGGTCGAGGTTTCCAATATCTCGTGGATTGGGAAGGATATGGTCCAGAGGAGAGGAGTTGGATTCCTCGGCGTCAGATCCTTGATGACGACCTGCTTCGTGACTTCTACCGCCTCCACCCTGGCGCTCCAGGTAGTCCGCAGGTGGCGTTCGTCGGAGGGGGGGTACTGTCACGAATCCCGCTCCTGAGTCTGTGTTTGCCTGTGTTTCTGTCCTGGAGTGTGTTTCCGGTGTCCTGGAACGCACCCTGTCTGGTTGCCGGGCGAATTAGCTTGTTGGGAGATCGATGTTCACCCGCACCTGTATCCCATCAGTAATCTGCACACCTGTCCTGATCATCACCTCTCCCCTTCAAAAGCTCTGACCTGACATCCATTCCCTGCCGGATCGTTAGCCATGAACAGTATGTTGTGCCATAGTATCAGCCTCAAGTTGGATAGAATTTGTTTTGTTGTTTTTTACGTATTGCTTGCCTTAAACTTACCTCCGTTTGTTCTGTCTTCAGTTACTCACCCGGATCATTTACCCCATTCCCGTCTGGTCGTCGGAGGATTCCGCTACCCCATTGGATCCACCTATTTACTCCCATCAACTCACCACCGCTGCCCGCTACGCCACCTGGATATATCTACCCATTCACATTCACTTGTAAATAAATACTCACCTTCTTCCTACTCTCCTTGTCCTGGTCTGCTTCTGGGTTCGATTTTGAAAGAACGTGACACTTTCGAAGCCACTCCTTTGTTGCCTGGGCAGTGTGTTTGGGATCATTGTCATGCTGAAAGACCCAGCCACATTTAATCTTCAATGCCCTTGCTGATGGAAGGAGGTTTTCACTCATACATGGCCCCATTCATTCTTTCCTTTACACGGATCAGTCGTCCTCGTCCCTTTGCAGAAAAACAGCCCCAAAGCATGATGTTTCCACCCCCATGCTTCACAGTAGGTATGGTGTTCTTTGAATGCAACTCAGCATTCTTTGTCCTCCAAACATGACGAGTTGAGTTTTTACCAAAAAGTTCTGTTTTGGTTTCATCATATGTTCATATGACATTCTCCCAATCTTCTTCTGGATCATCCAAATGCTCTCTAGCAAACTTCAGACGGGCCTGGACATGTACTGGCTTAAGCAGGGGGACACGTCTGGCACTGCAGGATTTGAGACCCTGGCGGCGTAGTGTGTTACTGATGGTAGGCTTTGTTACTTTGGTCCCAGCTCTCTGAAGGTCATTCACTAGGACCCCCCCGTGTGGTTCTGGGATTTTTGTGATCTTGTGATCATTTTGACCCCACGTGGGTGAGATCTTGCGTGGAGCCCCAGATCGAGGGAGATTATCAGTGGTCTTGTATGTCTTCCATTTCCTAATAATTGCTCCCACAGTTGATTTCTTCAAACCAAGCTGCTTACCTTAAGATTATCAAATGCTTCTCAAAGCTGCCCTCTGGTGGTCATACTAGCACTAACTTGCATTAACAAAAAAAATGGCTGACAATTAGATAACATGCTGCATCAGCCCGCAAGGTGTGCTACAGTATGACACAACATTATGAATACCTGCTCTTTCCATGACATAGACTGACCAGGTGAATCCCTTATTGATGTCACTTGTTAAATGCACTTCAGTCAGTGTAGACGAAGGGTATGAGACAGGTTAAAGATGGATTTTTGAGACATGGATTTTGTCTGTATGTGTGCCATTCAGAGGGTGAATAGGCAAGACAAAATATTTAAGTGCCTTTGAATGGGTTATGGTAGAGTATGTGTCTTGACTAGCAAGAATGGGTCTGAGTTGAATAAAAAACACAAATATTAACATTGTAAAAGGCATTAATTCCAATATAGGCAAATGCATAATGTTACAAGGCAAGGCATGAAGCATTAAATATATGGTGATAGCATGAAGCTTTAAATATAGGGTGAAACAGGGTGCTTGGCTATCATCATGAATAAAGCCAAGGAGAGGCATACTGTGGCCAGTGGCCGAGTAGCCTAGAAGAGAAGAGTTTATCATACAACCTTTCTGACAGTTTATATAAACTGAGACTCAAAAAAGAGGTGACCAACCACAAACCGATCCAACCAAGACATCCATTCAGATCAAATCAAGCAGCTTCTTCTGGGAGTGATAGCCTGAGATGCTGGTCTGAGGAGGTCGCTTGAGTACAATACACTCTGAACAAATACAAATGAACACAGAGATCTATTACATCCAGCGGTGAAAGTAGATTTAGTTTCTTACTGGTACCATTTTTCATAGAATTACATATACTGTAGAATCCCAAGTCATTTACATAGGATGTCTGTGGGCCTAATAGTAAAGATCTGTCATTTAACTTTTTAAATGCATTACCTTTTAATGTAGCTTGTGGCATAGATTTAAACATTTGATTGTCAAACAACCACTTCAAAGGTCACAAAATGATTCCAGCATTCAAACAGTGCACTGCAAGTTGATGAATGGAAGAAAAAAAACATCTGTTACAAAAACACCAAAAAGTGTAATGACATTCAGCGATTGTCATTAGGCATGCGTAGCCTGAATTGATGCGTCCACTGCTGTCCGTCGCGTCTTGGTCTCGGCCACGCATCTTTGCCTTATTCTTGTGGAACCACACTGCATTTTGGAACGTATACCACCCGTTATCAAGCCCAGTCTCTAACTTTTCATGCACCTTGTCATTTTATTTATCTCTTATTTTACCAGGTAAGTTGACTGAGAACACATTCTCATTCATAGCAAGTATTCTGCTGACATGTGGTAATGATAAATACAGTTTTCTTGGCAATTTTGCATTTATTATTGTTTTGGCTCATGTATGGCATACGCACACTATTTATTTTGCTGGTACGCCGTACCAGACAGTGCCAGCTTAATTTCACCCCTGATTACATCCATATAGATGACATCAAATATCTCCTCAGTGAACAAGGATGGATGCAATATAATTATTCTAACACACATTCATGTTGGAAGTTACTGTAAGTGAGTTCAAGAGACCACTTATTTTCTGTTTGGCCATTTGCCATTTAGCCCCAGGTCAAAAGAGCACGTACTGTAGGTGGGGGCAGGGCCTACACCTCTGTCTGATTCCCTCTTCTACAAGCAACCACTTTATGACAATCACTCTGAAACTATCCCTATGTAAACATCAGTGTACTAATTAAAGATTAACTCAGGGTAAAAAAAAAAAAAAACATACCAGCATCAGCAGTAGACACAGAGGTATTGGTTTTGAGCCCATATTGTTTACCCATAGATCTCATTGCCTCAGATTCTTCCTAGATTGTCCCCTAGAAAGAAACAGGGCTGTTAATTAAGACTTAAAGATGCATACTGGGATCTTAAGCACATCAGATTCACAACATACCATACCAATTGCAAGAAAAAATTATGGATGACGTAGTACACAATTGGATATCGTGGTACACAAAATACAGGGACCCGTTTTGGCTCATGAGCACCACTTTTAAACAAGGCTGGATTAACATATCATAGACCCAGGGGCTTTTGTTTTCTAAATTGAGATGTTTGCCACCGGCATACACACAATACCCCATAATGTCAAAGTGGAATTATGTTTTGCGAAATGTTTACAACTTAATTAAAAATGAAAAGCTGAAATCTCTTGAGTCAATAACTATTTAACCCTTTTGTTATGGCAAGCTTAAATTAGTTATTGAGTAAATATTTGCTTAACAAGTCACATAATATGTTGATGGACTCACTCTGTGTGCAATAATAGTGTTTAACATGATTTTTGAATGACTGCCTCATCTGTGTACCCCGCACATACAATTAGCTGTAAGGTCCCTCCAGTTGAGCAGTGAATTTCAAACACAGATTCAACCACAAAGACCAGGGAGGTTTTCCAATGCTTCGCATAGAAGGGTACTTATTGGTAGATGGGTAAAACAAAAACATGGCGAAATTATTAATTACACTTTGGATAGTGTATTAATACACCCAGTCACTACAAAGATACAGGTGTCCTTCCTAACTCAGTTCCCGGAGAGGAAGTAAACCCCTCAGGGATTTCACCATGAAGTGAATTTAATGGTGACTTTAAAACCTTTTAGAGAGTTTATTGGCTATGATAGGAGATAACTGAGGATGGATCAACAACATTATTTTTACTCCACAATACTAACCTAATTGACAGAGTGAAAAGAAGGGAGCTTGTACAGATTAAACATATTCCAAAACATGCATCCTCTTTGCAATAAAGCATGAAAGTAATACTGCAAAAAAATGTGGCAAAGAAATTCACTTCTTGTCCTGAATACAAAGTTATGTTTGGGGCATATCCAATACAACACATTACTGAGTACCACTACATATTTTCAAGCATAGTGGAGGCTGCATCATGTTTTTGGTACGCTTGTAATTGTTAAGGACATGGGAGTTTTTCAAGATAAATAAGAAAAGGAATGGAGCTAATGTCACAGTTGTTGGTGGTGGAAGAAGGCGAGGACCAATGCGCAGAGTGGTAAGTGTCCATCTTTTTAATAAAGTAAATGAACACTGAACAAAAACAACAAAGTGAACGAACGGACGAACGGACGAGCTCTGTCTGGTGCAGATACAAACAATCAACAGAAAACAATCACCCACAACTCAAGGTTGAAAACAGGCTGCTAAGTATGGTTCTCAATCAGGGACAACGATTGACAGCTGCCTCTGATTGAGAACCATACCAGGCCAAACACAGAAATACTAAATCATAGAAAAAGGAACATAGACAACCCACCCAACTCACGCCCTGACCATACTAAAACAAAGACATAACAAAAGAACTAAGATCAGAACGTGACAGCTAAGCACAGGAAAAATGCAGAGGAAAACTTCGTTCAGTCTGCTTTCTACCAGCCACTGCGCGATCAATTCACCTTTCAGCAGGAAAATAACCTAAAAAATCAAGCCAAATCCACACTGGAGTTGCTTACTAAGAAGACAGTGAATGTTGAGTGGCCGAGTTAGTTTTGCTTGAAAATCTATGGAAAGACCTGAAAATGGTTGCCTAGCAATGTTCAACAACCAATTTGACAGAGCTTGAAGATTTTAGAAAATAATAGCAGGTAAATGTCGCACAATCAGGTGTGGATAGCTCTTAGAAAAATACCCAGAAAGACTCAACTATTCGCTGCCAAAGGTGTTTCTACAAAGTCTTGACTCGGTGGTGTGAATACTTACATAAATGAGATTTTTTTATGTCAAAAAACATATTTTCACATTTTCATTATAAGGTATTATGTGAAAATGGGTGAGAATTATTTTTTTAATCCATTTTGAATTCAGGCTGTAACACACCAAAATGTGGAAAAAAAGAGTTATGAGACTTTCAGAAGGCACTGGTAATTTAACTACATTTTGCAGTAGCTTGGTGGTAGTTGAAATAAATTCAAATCTAGGTAGTGTTTTCAGTCGTTCACTTTTTTGCCGTGTAGCTAACAATTGGAACTACACACCATACTTTTTAATATAAAAATGAAATATGGTTGACCAAGGAAAATCTTGTCCTCTCTTTTTCTCGGTGTCAGACCTGCCTAATTCTCACCTGAAGCATTTTTGTGTTTGATTGTGCAATTTAGTCTGTCTGTTTAAATACGACCACAGTGATCTGTGATCTGTTTTTGCAATTTGTAGTCATTGACATTGCAGATTTACATACAACGCATTCAGAGAGAATTTACACCCCTTGACTTTTTCCACATTTTGTTGTTACAGCCTTATTCTAATATCAAATAAATTATTTCTCCCTGTTTTCAATCTACACACAATGCCCCATAATGACAAAACAAAAACAGTTTTTTAGACATTTTTGCAAATTTATAATTTATAATAAAGTAATACCCTTTACTAAGTACTTTGTTGAAGCACCTTTGGTAGCGATTACAGCCTTGAGTCTTCTTGGGTAAGATGCTACAAGCTTGGAACACTTGTATTTGGGTAGTTTCTCCCATCCCTCTGTGTAGATCCTCTCAAGTGCTGTCAGGTTGATTGGGGAGCATTGCTGCATAGCTATTGTCAGGTCTCTCCAGAGATGTTGCTGGGCAAGAGACTTGTACCGAAGCCATTCCTGCGTTGTCTTGGCTGTGTGCTTAGGGTTGTTGTCCTGTTGGAAGGTGAACCTTCGCCCCAGTCTGAGGTCCTGAGAGCTCTGGAGCAGGGTTTCATCAAGGATCACTCTATATTTTGCTCCGTTCATCAACTCCCTCAACCTTTGACTAGAATCCCAGTCCCTGCCACTGAAAAACATCCTCACAGCATGATGCTGCCACCACTATGCTTCACCTTAGGTTTCCTCCAGAAGTGACACTTGGCATTCAAGCCAAATAGTTAAATCTAGTTTCTCATGGTCTGAGAGTCCTTTAAGTGCCATTTAGTAAAGTCCAAGTGGGCTGTCATGTGCCTTTTACTGAGGAGTGGCTTCCGTCTGGCCTCTCTACCATAAAGGCCTGATTGGTGGAGTGCTGCAGGGATGGTTGTCCTTCTGGAAGGTTCTCCCATCGCCATAGTGGAACTCTGGAGATCTGTCATTGGGTTCTTGGTCACCTCCCTGACCAAGGCCCTTCTCCCCGCATTGCTCAGTTTGACCGGACGGCAAACTATAGGAAGAGTCTTGGTGGTTCCAAACTTCTTCCATTTTAGAATGATGGAGGCCAGTGTGTTCTTGGTGACCCTCAATGCTGCAGTAATGTTTTGGTACCCTTCCCTAGATATGTGCCTCGACACTTATAAAGACAGGTGTGTGCCTTTCCAAATCATGTCCAATCAATTGAATTTACCACAGGTGGACTCCAATCAAGTTGTAGAAACATCTCAAGGATGACCAATGGAAACAGGATGCACCTGAGCTCAATTTCGAGTCTCATAGCAAAGGGTCTGAATGCTTATGCATATAAGGTATTTCTGTTTTTGCTTTGTCATTTTGGGGTATTATGTGTGGATTGACGAGATTATTATTTTAAATCCATTTTTGAATAAGGCTGTTTTACAATAAGTAGTTTGAATGTAGTGAACTACTTTTGTCAATTAAACAGTTTTTTTAAGGGTAGCTTTAATGTAGCTTAACTTATTCCATTGTGAAGTAATTGGTAGCTTTGCAGACTTTACTGAACAAATAGATAAATGCAACATGCAACAGTTTAAAAGATTTTACTGAGTTACAGTTCATAGATGGAAATCATTCAATTGAAATAAATGAATTAGGCCCTAATCTATGGATTTTACTTGACTGGGCAGGGGCGCAGCCATGTGCCTGGGAGGGAATAGGCCCACCCCCTTGGGAGCCATTGTCATGCCCTGGTCTTAGTATTTTGTGTTTTCTTTATTATTTTGGTCAGGCCAGGTTGTGACATGGGTTATTTATGTGGTGTGTTTTGTCTAGGTTTTTTTGTAGGTTATGGGATTGTGTTTAGTGGGGTTGTCTAGAAAAGTCTATGGTTGCCTGGAGTGGTTCTCAATCAGAGGCAGGTGTTTATCGTTGTCTCTGATTGGGAACCATATTTAGGCAGCCATATTCTTTGAGTGTTACTTGGGTGATTGTTCCTGTCTCTGTGTTTGTTTGCACCAGATAGGGCTGTTTTGGTTTTTCACATTACGTTTAGTATTGTTCGTGTTTATCTTTTATTAAAGATGTATTGAAATAACCATGCTGCATTTTGGTCCTCCTCTCCTTCATCGGAAGAAAACCTTAATAGCCCTGCCTATCTCACTGGGGAGCCAGGTCCATCCAATCACAATTATATATTTTCCCCCACCAAAGGGCTTTATTACAGACAGAAATACTCCTCAGACGACCCCGCAGGTGAAAGGCGGCTGTGTGGAGGTCCTGGGCTTGTGTGGTTACACGTGGCCTGCGGTTGTGAGGCCGGTAGGATGTACTGCAAAAATTCATTAAATTGTCGTTGGAGGCAGCTTATGGTATAGAAATGAACGGCTCTGGTGGACATTACTGCAGTCAGCATGACAATTTCACTCTCCCTCAAAACGTTTGTGGCATTTTGTTGTGTGACAAAACTGCACATTTTAGAGTGGCCTTTTATTGTCCCCAGCACAAGATGCACCTGTGTAATGATCATGCTGTTTAATCAGCTTCTTGATATGACACACCTGTCAGGTAGATGGATTATCTTGGCAAAGGAGAAATGCCGGCCACCGCCCGGTACTTTGCCCAGCACTTTAGACACTGACACTAGCACCTTAAAGACTGCTGCCCCATGTATATAGAGACATTAAACACGGGTTACTTTAACATTGTTTACATACTGTTTTACCCACTTTATATGTATATACTGTATTCTAGTCATGGCTCATCCTATATAACTACTGCTATACACAACTTTTCGATTAAAATACTCTCTATACACACCATTTGTTTATATATACAGTGGGGCAAAAAAGTATTTAGTCAGCCACCAATTGTGCAAGTTCTCCCACTTAAAAATATGAGAGAGGCCTGTAATTTTCATTATAGGTACACTTCAACTATGACAGACAAAGTGAGAAAAAAAATCCAGAAAATCACATTGTAGGATTTTTAATGAATTTATTTGCAAATTATGGTGCAAAATAAGTATTTGGTCACGTACAAACAAGCAAGATTTCTGTCTCTCACAGACCTGTAACTTCTTCTTTAAGAGGCTGTATTAATGGCACCTGTTTGAACTTGTTATCAGTATAAAAGACACCTGTCCACAACCTCAAACAGTCACACTCCAAACTCCACTATGGCCAAGACCAAAGAGCTGCCAAAGGACACCAGAAACAAAATTGTAGACCTGCACCAGGCTGGGAAGACTGAATCTGCAATAGGTAAGCAGCTTGGTTTGAAGAAATCAACTGTGGGAGCAATTATTAGGAAATGGAAGACATACAAGACCACTGATAATTTCCCTCGATCTGGGGCTCCACGCAAGATCTCACCCCGTGGGGTCAAAATGATCACAAGAACGGTGAGCAAAAATCCCAGAACCACACGGGGGGACCTAGTGAGTGACCTGCAGAGAGCTGGGACCAAAGTAACAAAGCCTACCATCAGTAACACACTACGCCGCCAGGGACTCAAATCCTGCAGTGCCAGACGTGTCCCCCTGCTCAAGCCAGTACATGTCCAGGCCTGTCTGAAGTTTGCTAGAGAGCATTTGGATGATCCAGAAGAAGATTGGGAGAATGTCATATGGTCAGATGAAACCAAAACAGAACTTTTTGGTAAAAACTCAACTCGTCGTGTTTGGAGGACAAAGAATGCTGAGTTGCATCCAAAGAACACCATACCTACTGTGAAGCATGGGGGTGGAAACATCATGCTTTGGGGCTGTTTTTCTCCAAAGGGACCAGGACGACTGATCCGTGTAAAGCAAAGAATGAATGGGGCCATGTATCGTGAGATTTTGAGTGTAAACCTCCTTCCATGAGCAAGGGCATTGAAGATGAAACGTGGCTGGGTCTTTCAGCATGACAATGATCCCAAACACACAGCCCGGGCAACGAAGGAGTGGCTTCGTAAGAAGCATTTCAAGGTCCTGGAGTGGCTTTGCCAGTCTCCAGATCTCAACCCCATAGAAAATCTTTGGAGGGAGTTGAAAGTCCGTGTTGCCCAGCAACAGCCCCAAAACATCACTGCTCTAGAGGAGATCTGCATGGAGGAATGGGCCAAAATACCAGCAACAGTGTGTGAAAACCTTGTGACTTACAGAAAACATTTGACCTCTGTCATTGCCAACAAAGGGTATATAACAAAGTATTGTTATAACTTTGTTATTGACCAAATACTTATTGGTCTCTTGCTTGTTGATATTTCTTTCTTAATTTCTTGTTTTTTACTATTTGAATTATGTGTTTATTGTTACTGTATTGCTAGATTTTTCTGCACTGTTGGAGCTAGTAACATCATGATATCTCTGCACCTGCCATAACATCTGCAAATCTGTGTACGTGACCATTAAACTTTGATTAGATTTAGTTTTGAAATAGCAATTGTCTGCAATTCTATTACAAGAACTGGATGGACCCTTTCATTGATTTCACCACTCGGTCAACATTAGAGGACCAAATCTATAGACCTGATAAAAGAGCTGATGAAGACCTAATGATGAAATCATTATACTTTCTTTGTTTAGTCCGTTGCAAATCTATGGTCTTACTTGAAAACTCTTGGCATCTATCACATCTATCAAATGCATCATCATGATTAGAGGCTGTAGTGAACTGTGGCTCTCAGGGTAGCACACTGTATTCATATTATGTTCACACAATCAGTGGCCTTAAAATCTATTTTCAAGAGGTACTAATGTTTTTGGGGAAATAAATGTCCCAAGGAAGAACATAATGAACTTTGTCCAATTTTTATTTTTATAACTGCCAAGTCAGTTATGAACAAATTATTATTTACAATTACAGTCTACCAGGGAACAGTGGGTTAACTGCCTTGTTTAATGGCAGAATGACAGATTCATACCTTGTCAGCTCATGGATTCCATCCAGCAACCTTTAAGGTTACTGGCCCAACGCTCTAACCACTAGGCTACCTGCCGCTCCCATGACTCAATTACGTGGTTGAAGTGTTCTTGTGGTTGAATTGGAATTTCTTAGCAAAACACCAATTCTGTGACATCCATGCAATGCAACAATAATTGTTGCAGTTTTCTGATGTAATAATGCAGACAGATGATTCATTATTCAGTCAAGAAATGATGCCTTCCTAACACATTTTGGAATACATGACATGGCCAATATAGGAAACGATACAGTGCCATTTGACCACAGCGCCAATCTTTTTGCAGCGTCAAAGTATCTCTAAATATGTGCTGAGCTGCTCCTAAAACATCCATTCAAATCAGAAGCCAACACTGCTTTTCATCTTCAGAAACACTAATTAATTTGTATCTGTATGAATCTGTGGCAGACTATGTGACGGTTTGTTTTGGATGGCTTGGTCTCTTCTCGTCTGCAGAGTGTGGGGCTTTACTTGATCAGCATTCCTGCTGCTATCTCATTAACTCTAGAGCTGCAGGGGCTGCTGATCCACCCCACAGGACCATGGGTAACAGCAGGCCTGCAGAAGTGATTTCCATCTCCCTGCCCTGCTCTGTTCCTGCTGGCCAAGGCTCTGCTGCTGCATGTGGCTTCTGCTCAGGCTCCAACTCAACGTGTGGCTACATTAACCCTCAGGCAATGAGCCTCGCCACATGTTAACATTGGCATATGTAATGTGTAGGATTATATGGGCAGTTGTATTTTTTATTCAGGGTTTAGTTCCTTACAATGTAGGTTTGAGCATGTCCACCACACCATTATGAGTACATTAGTCATGGCTGAATAGAGAGCCGACAGCTAGAAAAAATTCACAGAAAATACAATTTATGGGCGTATGTAATTTTGTTTTTCCCTGTTTGCCACATTCTGTGCTTCATTTCCAATGTTATGTTATTGGACAAGTTGACATAGTACCACCCCTAATTTCAGCCCGTTTGCCTCTTTTTTTGTCTGGGGAATACAACCCTGTCCCTGGGATTTCATGCAGTAATCCCCACGCTTGCTGTGATAGGTGGATTAACTTTTCAGTCACAGTGGTATCCTAGCTACAGCCTACAGAGCCTCATCAACCACACCTCCGAACAACTAGTTTGGTTGCACCAGCACCTCATTGTTTGACTCTGCACTTGGTTTCTTTCTTTGCCCAATTGATCCAATCTATAGCTAACAAAAATATTCATGCTAGTTTTACTAGCCTAGCTATAGGGCTAGTTAGCTAACATTAGCTAGCTAGATTGATGCAATCATGCAGGCAGCAGCTAACGTTAATAATTTAGACTCACTGAATAAATGTGTTTGGCAGAGGATTAAGAAGAACAAACGGCCTGCTGCTGCTACTCAAGGTCAACGGACACTGAAGTTCCTGAAAAGGTTAGTCAGTCAGTTTGTTAGTCCAGTAATGTCGGTATATTATTTTATTTCCACTGCTAGTGATTATTTACAAATGTTTTTGGCGCAAATGTCAATGTCTTAAAAGTAAACCTACAAATCCCACCACAAAGCAGTCTACACAGACAATATGAACACATTTGTCCAACCATAACAGATGGATGGCTAATGCAGAAAGAGAGAAATGATGGCAACAACATACATTTAAGAAATGTAAGAATCTAGCACCACCATACATTTTTATAAATGCAGAGACAGGCAGCCATCATGGCGTCAGTCTTTTTCGACTAGCTAGTATTGCATAGTGACACCTACTGATATGAGCTGGTTGTGCAGTTTTGGTTAGAATTAGGTGCAATGGAATGACTGACATTCAATAAAATCTACTTCATGCAATGGGGGATATTATTTTCAGTTAAAATGTTGAAAGTACACTGAACAAAAATATAAATTCAATATGTAAGTGTTGGTACCATGTTTCATGAGCTGAAATGAAAGATCCCAGCAATGTTCCATATGCACAGTAAGCTTATTTCTCTCAGATTTTAGTAAGAATGTCTTCTTTGCTAAGATAACCCATCCACCTGACAGTTGTGGCATACCAAGAAGCTGATTAAACAGCATGATCATTACACAGGTGCCCCTTGTACTGGAGACAATAAAAAGCCACTATAGAATGTGCAGTTTTGTCACACAACACAAGCCACAGATGTTTCAAGTTTTGAGGGAGCCTGCAATTGGCATGCTGATGTCAAGAATATCCACCAGAGCTGTCGCTAGAGAATTGAATGTTAATTTCTCTAATTTCTCCAGCTCCAACATAATTTTAGAGAATTTGGCAGTACGTCCAACCTGCCTCACAACCACGTGTATGAAGTTGTGCGGGCGAGCGGTGTGTTGATGTTAACGTTGTGAACAGAGTGCCCCATGGTGGCGTTGGGGTTATGGTATGGGCAGGCATAAGCTACGGACAATGAACACAATTGCATTTTTCGATGGCAATTTGCATGCACAGAGATACCATGATGAGATCTTGAGGCCCATTGTCGCACCATTCATCCGCCAGCATCACCTCATGTTTCAGTATGATAATGCACAGCCCCATGTCACAAGGATCTGTACACAATTTCTGGAAGCTGAAAATGTCCCAGTTCTTCTATGGCCTGCATACTCATCAGACTTGTCACCTATTAAACATGTTAGGAATGCTCTGGATCAACGTGTACGACATCGTGTTCCAGTTCCCACCAATATCCAACAACTTCGCACAGGAGAGGAGTGGGGCAACATTTCACAGGCCACACTCAACAGCCTGATCAACTCTTTGTGAAGGAGATGTTTCGCACTGCATGAGGCAGATGGTGGTCACACCAGATACTGACTGGTTTTCTGATCCACACCCCTACCTTTTTCTTGAGGTACACTATACTGTATATATAAAAGTATGTGGACACCCCTTCAAAGAGTGGACTCGGCTATTTCAGCCTCAATCGTTGCTGACAGGTGTATAAAATCGAGCACAAAGCCATGCAATCTCCATAGACAAACATTGGCAGTAGAACAGCCTTACTGAAGAGCTCAGTGACTTTCAACGTGGCACCATCATAGAATACCACTTTTCCAACAAGTCAGTTCTTAATATTTCTGCCCTGCTAGAGCTTCCCCCGGTCAAATGTAAGTGCTGTTATTGTGAAGTGGAAACGTCTAGGAGCAACAACGGTTAAGCTGCAAAGTAGTAGGCCACTTTGGTAGGCCGCGTAGTGTGTAAAAATCATCTGTCCTCGGTTGCAACGCTCACTACCGAGTTCAAAACTGCATCTGGAAGCAACTGTTCATTGAGAGCTTCATGAAATCAGTTTCCATAAACGAGTAGCGGCACACAAGCCTAAGTGCACCATGCTCAATGCCAAACGTTGACTAGTTAAAGCTTGCCGCCATTGGTCTCTGGAGCAGTAGAAACTCGTTCTCTGAAGTGATGAATCACGCTTTACCATCTGGCAGTCTGAGGTTGTTTTTCATGGTTCCATGTAGGCCCCTTAGTTCCAGTGAAGGGAAATCTTAATGCTACAACATACAAAGACATTCTAGAAAATTCTGTGCTTCCAACTTTGTGGCAACAGTGTGTGGAAGGCCGTTTTCTGTTTCAGCATGACAATGCCCCGTGAACAAAGCGAGGTCCATAAAGAAATAGTTTGTCGAGATCAGTGTGGCCTCCACTGGCCTGCACAGGGCCATGACCTCAACCTGATCCAACACTTTTGAATTGGAACGCTGACTGCGAGCCAAGCCTAATAGCCCAACATCAGTGCCTGACCTCACTAATGCTCGTGTGGCTGAATGGAAGTCCCCGCAGCAATGTTCCAACATCTAGTGGAAAACCTTCCCAGAAGAGTAGAGGCTTTTATAGCAGCAAAGGGGGGGGCAAACTCAATATTAAGGCCTATGATTTTGGAATGAGATGTTCGACGAGCAGGTGTCCACATACTATTGGTCATCCAGTGTATCTGTGACCAACAGATGCATATCTGTATTCCCAATCATGTGAAATTCATAGATTAGGGAGAAATTATTTCCTAATATGAACTCAGTAAAATCTTTGAAATTGTTGCATGTCGCGTTTATATTTTGATTCAGGATAGTTAATTTAATGATTGAATATATGGATTTGACAGAAAATCAGTTACAACAATGAGCGCCAGGAAACCAACCTGTAGAGGGCCAGATGAAGACCAGGACAACTACACATGGTTAGTGGTTTTATGACTTACACATAAAAAAAACATTATAAAGTCTACTCTGTATAGTGTTAAATGAAACCCTGCCTTGTTACAAACTCAAATCAAATCAAATTTTATGTCACATGCGCCGAATACAAAAGGTGTGGACCTTACCATGAAATGCTTACTTACAAGCCCTTAATCAACCATGCAGTTCAAGAAATAGAGTTAAGAAAATATTTACTAAGTAAACTAAAGTAAAAAATTAAATTAAAAGGTAAATAGTCCAGGTGGCCAACTTTGAACATTTCTTCAATTGCAGTTGCAAAAACCATCAAGCGCTATGATGAAACTGGCTCTCATGAGGACCGCCACAGGAAAGGAAGACCCAGAGTTACCTCTGCTGCAGAGGTTAGAATAACCTCAGATTGCAGCCCAAATAAATGCTCCACAGAGTTCAAGTAACAGACAAATCTCAACATCAACTGTTCAGAGGAACATTGCGTGTTTGTATAGAGTGAAATGTATATTTAAAGACATTGTAACCATTCTTTGCATAACGCTCAGCCCTGCTATAGCACTTCCCTAAACTACAGAGTATGTTGTCCTATGAAGTTGTTGTCTCTGGCTCTTTTGGTATCACATTCAGAATGAAAAATAACAAGGTTTGTGGTGGTTTGATCCACCTTAGGCCAGGAGTCTTTCCAATTCACATGACCCGACAATAAAAAAAACAGACCTGTAGTCATAACACAGAAGAAAAGGGAAGCTATCTATAATAATAATATTTTGTCATTGCCTACGAATAGGACAAGATATTTACCTGACCAGGCCATGAGATCAGGAAAAACTCCAGGCCTTACACATTTTGACAAACCACTTTTGAACCTGTGGTGCCACCTGTGGTGTGTGAGTGTGTGCAGACCTGTGTCTGAGTATGCACAACCTTCAGGTTAAACAGATTGCCCTGTCTTATAAAACCCTTTCCAGGTCATTACAGCTGATATTTAGGAGGGGGACAGAGCCCATATGTGGTCATTACAGTAATATCCTCCAGATCGAGCCTGTATATTTCTTTAACCACCAGCCAACAGCAGGGCAACGCGAGGGAGCTGGCAGGGGGCCACTCTCACAGAGAGTGAGTCCAGCAAACTTATTATGTGGCTTGTTAAGCACATTTACACTCCTGAACTTATTTACCATAACAAAGGGGTTGAATTCTTACAGTATTGACTCAGGACATTTCAGCTTTTTAATACATTTAAAAAATGTTGAAAAACACAATTCCACTTTGACGTTATGGAGTATTGCGTGTAGGCCAGTGACCAAAAAATCTCAATGTAATCCATTTTCAATTCACCCAATGTGGAAACACAATGTGGAAAAAGTCAAGGGGTATGAATACTTTCTGTTGGCACTGTAGATTAATAACCTTATTTATTTGTCCTTTTTTTAACCTTCTAACACTGTATATGTTAAAACCTCTTGCCGCTCAGATTCCTTTAGCGGGATCATTTTTGTCAACATCCGGTGAATTGCAGAGCGCCAAATTCAAGTTAAATTACTAAAAATATTACATTTTCATGAAATCACAAGTGCAATACACCAAAACACAGCTTAACTTGTTGTTAATCCAGCCGGCATGTCAGATTTCAAAAAGGCTTTACGGTGAAAGCAAACCATGCGATTATCTGAGGACAACTCTCAGCAGACAAAACATTTCAAACAGCTAGCAGCAAAGTAGATTGGTCACGAAAGTCAGAAAAGCAATAAAATGAATCACTTACCTTTGATGATCTTCGTATGTTTGCACTCACGAGACTCCGAGTTACACAATACATGTTTGTTTTGTTCTATAAAGATGATCTTTATATCCAAAAACCTCCATTTGGTTGGCGCTGAAGTTTTTCATCCAAACATCAAAATACTGCCCCCTAGCCTAAAGAGATTTTAAGGTATATGTATATTGTTATATTCAATCACTCATTTTTCAGAGACCTTTTACTGTCATTGGGGATGGTATACTCTTGGGAGTTTGTTAAGCTAGTGGAAGGTAGAGTGAAATCACTGAAGAAAACATACATCACTAATGAGTATGTTCTTGAAAGTTGATCAATTCCCATGTTTGAGATTTTCTTTTAGTGTACATACTGTATATGTTCCATTCTTCAATAACTAGACTTTCAGTTTCCAGCTTCCCTCTCCCTTTTTATCACATTGTGTCATGCCCTGACCTTAGATATCTCTGTTTTTCTGTATATTTTGGTTAGGTCAGGGTGTGACTAGGGTGGGTACTCTAGTTGTTGTATGTCTAGGGTTTTTGTATGTCTAGGGGGTTTTGTATGTCTATGTTGGCCTGATATGGTTCCCAATCAGAGACAGCTGTTTATCGTTGTCTCTGATTGGAGATCATATTTAGGTAGCCATTTCCCTCATTTGTGTTGTGGGATCTTGACTATGTTTAGTTGCCTGTCTGGACTAATTTGTATAGCTTCACAGTTTGTGTGTTGGTTTTGTTGTTTTGTTAAGTGTTTCATTCCTTAAAAGGAGAATGTACGTATACCACGCTGTGCCTTGGTCTCACTCATACGACGAACGTGACACATTGCCACTTTTCTTCTCCCACCCACCCACCCACCCACCCACCCCTCTCTCTCTCACTCTCTCCACCTTCCATTGAGAAAGTGCTGTAATTAATTTATCTTCCTACATCAAAATGGTTTAGAATTAGAGTGCTCATCCCTGAAGATCCCAGAGGTGCTGCCACAAAGTCATAAACCCCATCAGAGGGTCGTCACTAGTTCCCACATCCACAAAGTCATAAACCCCATCAGAGGGTCGTCACTAGTTCCCACAGCCACAAAGTCATAAACCCCATCAGAGGGTCGTCACTAGTTCCCACAGCCACAAAGTCATAAACCCCATCAGAGGGTCGTCACTAGTTCCCACAGCCACAAAGTCATAAACCCCATCAGAGGGTCGTCACTACTTCCCACAGCCACAAAGTCATAAACCCCGCCTATTTCTACAATTGATCTTCTTAAAATGTGACCTAACCTTAACCATGCTGCTAACCTCAAGTATATTTTTGTTTTCATGAATTTGTACTATGTTTTGCCAATTTTGACTTTGTGGCCCTGCTATCTAGTGGAAACCGGGTCAGAGGAGATGAAAAAAAGAAAAAAAAGAATTGCACACACAATCTCTCTATCACAGTTGTAAGTCAACAGAAGATTATGTAACTTGTTTATTGACATAGAAAGTGTAGTTACTGTACTTCCTATTTCAAACATCTTGGAAGAGAATGGTGGTTAGTTTCTAATGAGGCTGTTGTTCATAAACAATATCTTCTGGGTCACGTGAGACGCTGCAAATAAAAGAATCTCATACTTTGTAAATGTAGTCAATATGCAATGATGAACTTCATACATGGAAAGTAACTGTTTGTAGTCAGTGTTGTCAGATGCAGTGTTATAGACATTACATGTAAATGTAATAAATAATGAAGAATGAGTAACTATTAAATATGTATTTTTCATGACAACACGCCTGGGAAAGAGGTCATCATTTGGTTGTTATCTGTTTAAAGCAACGGCAGATCACAACAATGTAAAGACATTTTCTATATTTATTAACAGCATAGTAAATTGGCAGCTCTCACTGATGTCAACACACAGTATTTAATGCTTAACCTGTCAATGGGTCATTTTAAAAAGACTGTGAGCACCCAGAGAGGCAGCTCTGTACTTTGCATGACAATTACAACATATTATTTATCGTCTGGGGACCATGCAGGGGTAAAGAGGATGTACTCTATATTGCATTTCCAACGTTCTATGAGAGCAGCATACGTATTGTCAGGATCTGATATACCAGGCATGCAGAAGAGATGTAACCGGAGATTTAATGAAACCATTCGTTTTGAACCGAAGGATAAATATTAATATACCCTAATGTGAAATAGTGCATCTCACCTTCCACTGACTGCAATTCTCAGAAAGCAAAAGGTACTATAATTGATTTTGTGTGAATAATGTATAAAACATGTTATTTTGACTGTGCTTAAGAAAACATTCAAACCAAGAAAGCACATGAAGTGGCAGTTATGTAAGGGGGCTAGGTGCAGCTACTTACTGTAGTGTGCTTTCTGCTAGAGAGTGTGAAACACTGGAATGCTGCTACAGTAGCATCATAAAAAAGAGTCAATGGTGCAGGTCAACCTATAATATCTTCCTCTATGCAAAAATGAAACTGTTCTATATATTGTTTTTTTATGGCTTTAGACACAGTATTACATTAAAAGTTTGAATATGTTTTCAGAAAAATAGTTTGTATCTTTGTTGACTCTCACTTCCCACCCTCAAGAAACTAAGAGGATTAAGTAAGTAAGGCGATAAATGGTTCCAGTTTCAGATAGTAATGACTCCCTGGTCTGACCTTCATCTCTCCAAATACCTAAATGGTCCGACTTCCAAAGCAGGCAGGCAAACGTTGTGGGGAAAGGTCTGACACAGATTAAGACTGAGGAGTTACTTCACTTCCTGGCTCACAGGAGGAAGGCTGACTCTACAGGCTAGAGGTTATCTCTAAGTCCAGTAACTTTGAGGCGGATGACGACTGGAAAAGACACAGTGTCCCTTTTATGCCTATTACACAGCCTGATGCTGTCCCATCCACTCCTCTCTGACAGAAGAAACCCATCACCCAGAGAATCACCTAGAGAATCATCTAGAGAATCACTTAGAGAGGTGTGTATTTCCCCTCCACTTACTAACCCATATCGTAAGGGAACATAACCTGCCTAGCTGGTGGCAACAGCTGTTGGGCATAGAGTAGTGACAGTAGCAAGATTGCCAAAATTGCCTATTAGTTTTCCAGAAATCAGGCCTGAAATTGGAATGATGTAGAAATTGACTTAATACTTGATGTGATTTCACACACATGCCATCAGGGAAAGTAGCCATCCAGCCAGTGTGTGTTTTTGCCTGTCTTCAAGGTGAATTTGTTATTTTCGGTTATGGTCAAGATTAGATATTTGATGTAGCCTACTGTTCAGTGCTTGTAACACTAATGTGTGTGCAATTGGGCCATAATATTGGTCAAGTGAATTTGAACACCAAGGCTTGTAATCTTCCCATATTCACTAATGCTGTTTTTTTTAAATAAAACGTGCTTCTGAGCTTTCGTTTTAGTGCACATATAGGATGTAAGGATGAACATATATCTGAATCTCTAATGTTAATAGCAAAGTCCTAATGGTCACCAAGCCATTCAGATGACCATTAACAAACTCATGGTGAGAGATATCATCATGAAAAGAGGGGAGAGAGAAATAGCGGGAGTTTTCAGTGCTGATTAACTTGATGATAGCCTCATTAATTCTCTGGTCCATTCACACACCAGCCCATTCCAAGTCTGCGGGGGGATGATTGTTGAAGCATTTTGCATTTGGCTCAGTCAAAACCATGCCTAGGCCCTGGAGAGAGAGTCAACCCAGCGCTGACCCCGTTTAGCACAGCGGGGGAGTGCAGTGACAGGATGGATGTTATATGCCACCCCCCCCACTCCCCCAACCCCCCAGCAACGCATGGAGCTGGCTGAAACAGTCAGCTACCACCCTTCTCCCCATACACAATGTGTCAACTTCGTATGTCACTTTATAGGGACAGTGGGCGGGTCCTTGTCGGGCATCACTTCTTGTGCCTGTGTCATATTTGAATGGGAGTGGCGACCCTGTCAAAGTTCAAAGGCCGTCTAGAGCTGGTCCATTGTGTCAAATATATATTCCACATTTCCCATCTGTTTATCTGTTTGTGATAACATAATGATGATCAAAAACAGTTACCTTGAACTTTGCTTCAGAATATGTGATGACATCTGTCATATTCATTCATGACCAGTGTATGTCAAATATAATATTCATATAACATGTACAAGCTCTATGCCATGGTTGGAGGAGTTCTAGATCCTAGCGGAAGAGGGGTTGGTAGTCAGACATGAGCATTTGGGCCCTATGTTGATTATTATTTGTCCATTCGGGATTTAGTGTACAGCTTGTGACATGCTTCTCATTTGTGTGTGTGTGTGTCTTTGTGTCTATGTGTGTACAATTGACAACTCCTGGGAGGAATTCTCAACTGTCACTCAACCACTATCAACCTCTCTGATGGGTGACAAAATGACAAGTGTTTGGAAGAAGAGGAGGGGGGGAGGGGTGGGGGGTGTTGTAGGAACCATCAGCTGGAACAGGAGACTTGTCACTTAGCCCTGTGTAGGCAACACCTACTAAGGCACGTTATGTTGGTGTTTCCTTTATTTTGGTAGTTACATATAGACCTATACGTGTATACTGTCCACCTTGCCAACATTAGAATGAATCATTCATCAGAATCTAAAGGATATTCACACATCAATGTCACAATTCAGAGTACAGTTGTACTATTGTGGTCTAAAGCAAAACGTCACATGTGATTAATAGAATAGTTACTAATGAAGTTTTATTGCTTTGACCACCGAGGCAGCTAACTCCATGTCCACAACAAGTCTTGGTCTCCTGCGTGCACTGTTCAATAATATACAATTGCATATATATTTAGTCTCTTCCAGGGAATACAATATAAAATAGGTTCTGCTTCTATATTCACTTTGATATGTAAAATAATTTGTTCTAAGTTACAGTTGTACACTTGACACTTGTTGAGTAAGCAAACAAACATTTGAAATTCAACCTAGCTCTTTCAATTCCTGCAGCGTAATCTTCTCTATGCACAAAGACTAACCTGTTCTCATTGTAGGAAGTGCACCGAACATTCTTGTCCTTATTCAAGAAGTTTGCTCTTATTTACATCTGAGCGTTGATGTTTTATTTATTTCAAGGAGTACTGCATGTCTAATATATCCTACATACTCCATTCATAATAGTTGCTGTGATTGTTGCAATCACCTTTCCTTTCCTCACACACTGCAAGGTAGATGGGCTGCTCTGCAAATATGCCACCTACACAGTAGTCTTGAATCTATCCACATTGTGCAGGTATTCTGCTCTAATTGTAAGGTGAACAGAATGTGACACAGGATTCACAGTGCGTTATGTCTTGTGAAGTACAGTATATTATCTCTGTGTGTGATTTGTGAAACTGTCTCTATGATTTGTGTGCTTTTCGTGTGGTTCCCTGGCTCTTCCCTCAGCCTTATCAAATTGATATGCGTAAATGTTTTCCTACCCTGGTGGAGATGCCTTGGTCCCTCCGGGGAGCCCGTGTGTGTCCGTGAAAGAGAGAGACAGAGAGAATTCCAAGCTCTCCAATCACTACTTTGTATGTTCCCGTGTGTGTGTGTGTGCCCGTGTGTGTGTGTGTGTGTGTTGTGAAGGGGGCTGACGTACTCTTTCTCCCTGAGGGACAGCAGCAGCAGCAGTGATGCGTAAAGAGGTCACGCGTGTCCAGGGCTTTGCCCCTCCTCGCTCTCCTTCTGGCAGACATCCCAGGAAGCTGGCACTCAACCCACGTCACAGCTGGACTCACAAAGAGCAATGGGGGACAGGGTCCCGTGACCTTTGACCCTACATAATACTGTCCAAATCCAAAAGACGACAGAACACATACAGGCCTCCAGGAGACAGAGGATCACTGGCTTTAATCCACATGCAGCAGTTCCTGTTATTATGGCGTCAGGATCACTGCACTTGTTTGTTTTTCATCTCTTTTTATATAATCACAACATTATACGTAAGCAAAACAATATGATTAGTGAATTGGGAATCATACGAAGAAGTTTTGGAAACCGCTGAACTGACATTGAGGACATGAGGCCATAAAGAATTTATGCATTTTATCAAGTAAAATAGTGCCATTGTCGTTTCCATGGTATACTGTAACTGCCAAGCATTAGAAACCTGGATGAGTACTGTTAACATCTTGCTCATGTTGACAGAGGGTGTACAGTATACAACAACCCCCATGAAGTTGTGACATTTTAGCACAATTCCTGTGGAATATGTTCCATCTGTCTGCCATCTGTTTTTAATCTGGTAATTGTTACTTTTAGGATGGCCTGTATTACAAATGTTCTCATGTAATGGCAGGAGACTATTAAGAACCACTGAGAAAGGTTGGTGTGGCAGTATGAAAGCTCTAGCACATTCCAAGTTCAGAACTGTCGCGGGAGTTCAAGTGTTAGTTATAATTATAGTATAGATGTAAGATCTTAATATGAGCCAGTTTGATACAGCAGGAAATTAATCCTGCAGCAACAACAAATGTGAAATATTATGTAGGGTTTGATACTTAACTTTACTTAATTATTAACTTCAGAAGCCATTTTAATACCTCAAATACACGACACGTTTAAAATGTCCTGCATTTCAGTAAAGTTCTCCTGCAACAAGGTGATCAAATTAAGATCCTACATATGTACTCCTTTCTATGACGTCAACTGCTGATGTTCAACACCAGGGTCCTCTCAAACATATCTGAACATGGTGTAGGTTATGCATATTGTGGTACTGGGCATTCATTTAGGAATGGAAGGCCACATACTGTATTTTTATTTATTATCGATCCCTATTAATTCCTGCCAAGGCAGCAGCTAATCTTTGTGGGGTCCAGCTAATATTAAGGCAGTTCTATACAAATCAAAACATTACATTACACTACAGATTTCACAACACATTAAGTGTGTGTCCTCAGGCCCCATACTCTACAACTACATATCTTTAACTCAAAAATAACAACAAAAAATGTGTGTGTGTGTATAGTGCGTATGTTATCATCACTGTGTGTGTCTGTGTCTGTGTCTTTTCACAGTTCCCGCTGTTCCATAAGGTGTATTTTTATCTGTTTTTTTAATACTGATTTTACTGCTAGCATGAGTTACTTGATGTCAGTGGTGGAAAAAGTACACAATTGTCATACTTGAGTAAAAGTAAGATACCTTAATAGAAAATTACTCAATAAAAGTGAAACTCACCCAGTAAAATAGTGCTTGTCTAAAAATATTTGGTTTTAAATAAACTTAAGTATCAAATTAAATATAATTGCTAAAATATACTTCAGTATCAAAAGTAAAGGTGTAAATCATTTCAAAGTCCTTATATTAAGAAAACCAGACAGCACAATTTGTTTTATTTTATTTACAGACAGCCAGGGGCACACCCAAACATTTCTCACATAATTGACAAACAAAGCATTTGTGTTTAGTGAGTCCGCCAGATCAGAGGCAGTAGAGATGACCAGGCATGTTATCTTGATAAGTGTGTGAATTGGACCATTTTCCTGTCCTGCTAAGCATAAAAAACAAGTACTTTTGGGTGTCAGGGAAAATGTCTGAAGTAAAAAGTGCATTATTTTATTCAGGAATGTAGTGAAGTAAACATTGTCTAAAATATATAGTAATGTAGTAACCAAAAAAAGTGATAAACAAATCTAAATATATTTCATATTTGAGATTCTTCAAAGTAGCCACCCTTTGCCTTGATGACAGCTTTGCACACCCTCAGCATTCTCTCAACCAGCACACTCTTGGCATTCTCTCAACCTGGAATGCATTTCAATTAATAAATCCTCTTACAGCTCCCCCCCTACTTTGTGCAATTTCCACCTGAAGACATACCCAAATCTAACAGCCTGTAGCTCAGGCACAGAACCAAGGATATGCATATTCTTGGTACCATTTGAAAGAAAACACTCTGAAGTTTGTGTAAATGTGAATTGAATGTGGAGAATATAACACAATAGATCTGGTTTAGATAAAACAATGGATGATGATGTATCATCATCTTTAAAATGAACAAGATAAAACAAACATTCACATAGGATGATGGGGACAATTTCAGTGAAAAATATAAGAGGGCAACAGTACTTGTGCAAAGCTTCAGAATGATAACTTCTAAAATGAGTGTGCTACATGACATTTATCATGAAGTCACCCAGGTGTCCCACACAAGTAGCGCAAATGTACCCAAGTGGCCAAATTGGTGAAGGTATACATTTTGAAACAAATAACTATATACAAAATACCAAAATGGTATTCTAACACCCCCCCCCCCCAAAAAAAAAAACTAATCTGGAAAAAAAAGACAATTTTTGGGGGGGATTTTTAAAATGATTCATAAATAAATATATGACAAAATATATATATACATTTACAAAATAACATGGTTAACTATTTACACACTTTCAATATTTGGAAGACCTCAGTCCTCTATCAAATCAAATCAATTTATATAGCCCCAGCCTAAAACCCCAAACAGCAAGCAATGCAGGTGTAGAAGCACAGTGGCTAGGAAAAACTCCCTAGAAAGGCAAAAACCTAGGAAGAAACCTAGAGAGGAACCAGGCTATGAGGGGTGGCCAGTCCTCTTCTGGCTGTGCCGGGTGGAGATCACAGTGGACTGGGGCCAGCAAGGAGTCATCATGGCAGGTAGTCCTGAAGGATGGTCCAAGGGCTCAGGTCCTCTGAGAGAAAGAAGGAGAGAAAGAGAGAGCAGACTTAAATTCACACAAGACACCGGATAAGACAGGAAAAGTATTCCAGATATAACATACTGACCCTAGCCCCCACCCACTTTGCCATATAACCCCACCAACTTTCTGATGTAAAGCAGAGGGTCACTGAGCATGTGGTGTATGTGATGGAAGACTTCATCTTGCAAACAACACAGCAACGCCTCCATGCTGTGCCCTTAACACTTGTGGCAGGAGCAGAAGGGACAGGGCTTGGTGCGGTGGTGCTGTAGCCAGCAAGCTCCTTGATGCTCCCTCTAATGTAGATTGATTGGAGGAAGCATGCTGGATGTGTTGAGATGTATGGGTTTGCATTCTACACCATACCATTTTTATATATACAGTGCCTTGCGAAAGTATTCGGCCCCCTTGAACTTTGCGACCTTTTGCCACATTTCAGGCTTCAAACATAAAGATATAAAACTGTATTTTTTTGTGAAGAATCAACAACAAGTGGGACACAATCATGAAGTGGAACAACATTTATTGGATATTTCAAACTTTTTTAACAAATCAAAAACTGAAAAATTGGGCGTGCAAAATTATTCAGCCCCTTTACTTTCAGTGCAGCAAACTCTCTCCAGAAGTTCAGTGAGGATCTCTGAATGATCCAATGTTGACCTAAATGACTAATGATGATAAATACAATCCACCTGTGTGTAATCAAGTCTCCGTATAAATGCACCTGCACTGTGATAGTCTCAGAGGTCCGTTAAAAGCGCAGAGAGCATCATGAAGAACAAGGAACACACCAGGCAGGTCCGAGATACTGTTGTAAAGCCGGATTTGGATACAAAAAGATTTCCCAAGCTTTAAACATCCCAAGGAGCACTGTGCAAGCGATAATATTGGAAGGAGTATCAGACCACTGCAAATCTACCAAGACCTGGCCGTCCCTCTAAACTTTCAGCTCATACAAGGAGAAGACTGATCAGAGATGCAGCCAAGAGGCCCATGATCACTCTGGATGAACTGCAGAGATCTACAGCTGAGGTGGGAGACTCTGTCCATAGGACAACAATCAGTCGTATATTGCACAAATCTGGGCTTTATGGAAGAGTGGCAAGAAGAAAGCCATTTCTTAAAGATATCCATAAAAAGTGTTGTTTAAAGTTTGCCACAAGCCACCTGGGAGACACACCAAACATGTGGAAGAAGGTGCTCTGGTCAGATGAAACCAAAATTGAACTTTTTGGCAACAATGCAAAACGTTATGTTTGGCGTAAAAGCAACACAGCTCATCACCCTGAACACACCATCCCCACTGTCAAACATGGTGGTGGCAGCATCATGGTTTGGGCCTGCTTTTCTTCAGCAGGGACAGGGAAGATGGTTAAAATTGATGGGAAGATGGATGGAGCCAAATACAGGACCATTCTGGAAGAAAACCTGATGGAGTCTGCAAAAGACCTGAGACTGGGACGGAGATTTGTCTTCCAACAAGACAATGATCCAAAACATAAAGCAAAATCTACAATGGAATGGTTCAAAAATAAACATATCCAGGTGTTAGAATGGCCAAGTCAAAGTCCAGACCTGAATCCAATCGAGAATCTGTGGAAAGAACTGAAAACTGCTGTTCACAAATGCTCTCCATCCAACCTCACTGAGCTCGAGCTGGTTTGCAAGGAGGAATGGGAAAAAATGTCAGTCTCTCGATGTGCAAAACTGATAGAGACATACCCCAAGCGACTTACAGCTGTAATCGCAGCAAAAGGTGGCGCTACAAAGTATTAACTTAAGGGGGCTGAATAATTTTGCACGCCCAATTTTTCAGTTTTTGATTTGTTAAAAAAGTTTGAAATATCCAATAAATGTCGTTCCACTTCATGATTGTGTCCCACTTGTTGTTGATTCTTCACAAAAAAAATACAGTTTTATTTCTTTATGTTTGAAGCCTGAAATGTGGCAAAAGGTCGCAAAGTTCAAGGGGGCCGAATACTTTCGCAAGGCACTGTATATACACACACACTCACATAGGCTATGGTCATTCTCATACAAACAAACAGACCCTCACTCACAATGACTAGCTAACATGTACTTTACCCATTTCATTACATCTTTATATATTGCAAATCAAATGTAAAAACAGGTATAATAAACATATATATAGAGTACAGGGAACATAAAGTGCTGTTCCATTTCACTTTGGCCATTGTTGTGGGCCTGCCTCAAATAGGCTATTTCATGTGGGGGTGGGGTGGAGCAGCAGCTGGTAGACCATGCTCCCTCTAATGTAGCCTGATTGGAGAAAGCATGCTGGCTGTGATGAGATGTATGGGTTTGCATTCTACACATTCTACACCATACCATTTTTATATATATCTATATATATCTATATCTATATACATATATATATATATATACAGTGGGGCAAAAAGTATTTAGTCAGCCACCAATTGTGCAAGTTCTCCCACATAAAAAGATGAAAGAGGCCTGTAATTTTCCATCATAGGTACACTTCAACTATGACAGACAAAATTAGGGGGAAAAAATCCAGAAAATCACATTGTATGATTTTTTATGAATTAAAAAACATTCTGAAGTTTCTAAAACTGTTTGAATGATGTCTGTGAGTATAACATAACTCATATGGCAGGCAAAAACCTGAGAGGAAATCCAACCAGGAAGTGGGAACTCTGAGGTTGGTCGTTTTTCAACTCATTCCCTATTGAAGATACAGTGAGAAAGGCCTCCACTAGATGTCAACATTCTTTAGAACCTTGTTTGATGCTTCTACTGTGAAGTGGGGGCGAATGAGAGGGGAACGAGTCAGAGCTCTGGCAGAATGCCTTGAGCTCGTGATGCTCGTCCATGTGAGAGCGAGCTCTGTTCCATTTCTTTTCTACAGACAAAGGAATTCTCTAGTTGAAACATTATTGAAGATTTATGTTAAAAACATCCTAAAGATTGATTCTATACTTCGTTTGACATGTTTCTACGACCTGTAACGGAACTTTTTGACATTTCATCTGCTCCTAGTGAACGTGTTTCGTGAGTTTGGATTTGTTAACCAAACGCGCTAACAAAAGGAGCTATTTGGACATAAATGATGGACATTATCGAACAAAACAAACATTTATTGTGGAACTGGGATTCCTAGGAGTGCATTCTGATGAAGATCATCAAAGGTACAGTGGGGAGAACAAGTATTTGATACACTGCCGATTTTGCAGGTTTTCCTACTTACAAAGCATGTAGAGGTCTGTAATTTTTATCATAGGTACACTTCAACTGTGAGAGACGGAATCTAAAACAAAAATCCAGAAAATCACATTGTATGATTTTTAAGTAATTAATTTGCATTTTATTGCATGACATAAGTATTTGATACATCAGAAAAACAGAACTTAACTTCTTGCGTCGAGTAATCCTGTATCCGGGAGGGTAATCATAGCCTCAAGCTCATTACCATAACGCAACGTTAACTATTCATGAAAATCGCAAATGAAATGAAATAAATATTCACTCACAAGCTTAGCCTTTTGTTAACAACACTGTCATCTCAGATTTTCAAAATATGCTTTTCAACCATAGCTACACAAGCATTTGTGTAAGAGTTTTGATAGCTAGCATAGCATTAAGCCTAGCATTCAGCAAGCAACATTTTCACAAGAACAAGAAAAGCATTCAAATAAAATAATTTACCTTTGAAGAACTTCGGATGTTTTCAATGAGGAGACTCTCCGTTAGATAGCAAATGTTCATTTTTTCCAAAAATATTATTTGTGTAGGAGAAATCGCTCCGTTTTGTTCATCACGTTTGGCTAAGAAAACCCCCCGAAATATCAGTCATTACAACGGCGAACTTTTTTCCAAATTAACTCCATAATATCGACAGAAACATGGCAAACGTTGTTTAGAATCAATCCTCAAGGTGTTTTTCACATATCTATTCGATGATAAATCATTCGTGGCAGTTGGGTTTCTCCTTGGAAGCAAATGGAAAAATACACGCAGCTGGAGATTACGCAATAATTGCTACGGAGGACACCAAGCGAGCACCTGGTAGATGTAGTGTAAAATGGTCTATCTTCCAATGATATGCCTACAAATACGTCACAATGCTGCAGACACCTTGGGGAAATGACAGAAAGTGTAAGCTCATTCCTGGCGCATTCACAGCCATATAAGGAGACATTGGAACACAGCGCCTTCAAAATCTGGGGCACTTCCTATTTGAAATTTCATCTTGGTTTCGCCTGCAGCATCAGTTCTGTGGCACTCACAGATAATATCTTTGCAGTTTTGGAAACGTCAGTGTTTTCTTTCCAAAGCTGTCAATTATATGCATAGTCAAGCATCTTTCCGTGACAAAATATCTTGTTTAAAACGGGAACGTTTTTTTATCCAAAAATTAAAAGAGCGCCCCCTATATCCAAGAAGTTAATAGTACAGAAACCTTTGTTTGCAATTACAGAGATCATACGTTTCCTGTAGGCCTTGACCAGGTTTGCACACACTGCAGCAGGGATTTTGGCCCACTTCTCCATACAGACCTTCTCCAGATCCTTCAGGTTTCTGTGCTGTCACTCGACAATACAGACTTTCAGCTCCCTCCAAAGATGTTCTATTGGGTTCAGGTCTGGAGACTGGCTAGGCCACTCCAGGACCTTGAGATGCTTCTTACGGAGCTACTCCTTAGTTGCCCTGGCTGTGTGTTTCGGGTCGTTGTCATGCTGGAAGACCCAGCCACGACCCATCTTCAATGCTCTTACTGAGAGAAGGAGGTTGTTGGCCAAGACCTCGCAATGCATGGCCCCATCCATCCTCCCCTCAATATGGTGCAGTCGTCCTGTCCCCTTTGCAGAAAATCATCCCCAAAGAATGATGTTTCCACCTCCATGCTTCATGGTTGGGATGATGTTCTTGGGGTTGTACTCATCCTTCTTCTTCCTCCAAACACGGTGAGTGGAGTTTAGACCAAAAAGCTCTATTTTTGTCTCATCAGTCCACATGACCTTCTCCCATTCCTCCTCTGGATCATCCAGATGGTCATTGGCAAACTTCAGACGGGCCTGGACATGTGCTGGCTTGAGCAGGGGGACCTTGCTTGCGCTGCAGGATTTTAGTCCATGACCGTGTAGTGTGTTAGTAATGGTTTTCTTTGAGACTGTGGTCCCAGCTCTCTTCAGGTCATTGACCAGGTCCTGCCTGTGTAGTTCTGGGCTGATCCCTCACCTTCCTCATGGTCATTGATGCCCCACGAGGTGAGATCTTGCATGGAGCCCCAGACCGAGGGTGATTGACCGCCATCTTGAACTTCTTCCATTTTCTAATAATTGTGCCAACAGTTGTTGCCTTCTCACCAAGCTGCTTGCCTATTGTCCTGTAGCCCATCCCAGCCTTGTGGTCTGTTTGTTTGAGTGTGTGGACAGGTGTCTTTTAACGAGTTCAAACAGGTGCAGTTAATACAGGTAATGAGTGGGGAACAGGAGGCTTCTTAAATAAAAACTAACAGGTCTGTGAGAGCTGGAATTCTTACTGGTTGGTAGGTGATCAAATACTTATGTCATGCAATAAAATGCAAATTAATTACTTAAAATCATACAATGTGATTTTCTGGATTTTTGTTTTAGATTCAGACAGTTGAAGTGTACCTATGATAAAAATTACAGAACTCTACATGCTCTGTAAGTAGGAAAACCTGCAAAATCGGCAGTATATCAAATACTTGTTCTCCCCACTGTAAGTGAATATTTATAATGTTATTTCTGACTTCTGTTGACTGCACAATATGGCGGATATCTTTTTGGCTTGTTTGTGCTCTGAGCGCTGTACTTATTGCATGGTTTGCTTTCTCCGTAAAGCTTTTTTGAAATCAGACATAGCGGTTGAATTAAGGAGAAGTGTATCTAAAGTTCCATGTATAACACTTGATGAGTATTTCTGTAAATTGATGTGGCTCTCTGCAAAATCACCGGATGCATTTGGAACTACTGAACATAACGCGCCAATGTATACTGAGATTTAAAAAAATATATAAATATGAACTTTATCGAACAAAACATACATGTATTGTGTAACATGAAGTCCTATGAGTGTCAACTGACGAAGATCATCAAAGGTTAGTGATTCATTCTATCTCTATTTCCAATTTTTGTGACTCCTCTCTTTGGCTGGAAAAATGGCTGTGTTTTTCGGTGACTTGGCTCTGACCTAACATAATCGGTTGTGATGCTTTCGCCGTAAAGCCTATTTGAAATCGGACACTGTGGTAGGATTAAGTACGTTAAACCACTTCTTGATGTGGAATAGAGTTCCATGTAGACATGGCTCTATGTAGTACTGTGCACCTACCATAGTCTGTTCTGGACTTCAGGATTGTGAAGAAACCTCTGGTGGCATATCTTGTGGGGTATGCATGGGTGTCTGAGCTGTGTGCTAGTAGTTTAAACAGACAGCTCGGTGCATTCTCACAAATAAAAGTAGTGATGAAGTCAATCCCTCCTCTACTATGAGGCAGGAGAGATTGACATGCATATTATTAATGTTAGCTCTCCATGTACATTTAAGGCCAGCCGTGCTGCCCTGTTCTGGGCCAAATGTAATTTTCTTAAGTCCCTCTTTGTGGCACCTGACCACACAAGTGAACAGTAATCCAGGGTTACTGCAAGCAGTTTAGTCTCTTTTCTTTTTTTCTTTTCAAGTTGCACATTATTCATTACAATATTTAGTTGAGGTTTAGGGTTTACTAAATAACTTTACTAATAACTCAATATACCACAGCTAAGGGCTGTTCTTAAGCGTGATGCAACGTGGAGTGCCTAGATACAGCCCTTAGCCGTGGAATATTGGCCATATACCACAAACCCGAGGTGCCTTATTGCTATTATAAACTGGTTACCCATGTAATTAGTAAAAATACATGTTTTGTCATAAGCGTGGTATACGGTCTTATATACCACAGCTTTCAACCAATCAGCATTCAGATCTCAAACCACCTAGTTTATACAAAGCCATAACACATGCATTTTTTCAGCACCATATTGTGATCAATAATGTCAAAAGCTGCAAAAGTGGTCCCACAATCTTTTTATTATACATTTCTCTCAGCCAATTAATTATCAGTAATTTGTGTAAGTGGCGTACATGTTGAATGCCCCTCCCTATAAGCTTGCTGAAAATCTGTTGCTAATTTGTTTACTTTGAAAATGTATTGCATCTGGTCAAACACCATTTTTTTTACAAAAGTTTACAAAGGGTTGGTAACAGATTGATTGGTTGGCTGTTTGAGCCAGTAAGGGTGCTTGCTATTCTTGGGCAGCAGAATGTCTTTTCCTTCCCTCCAGGCTTGAGGGCACACACTTTCCTGTAGGCTTAGATTGAAGAGATGGCAAATAGGAGTAGCAATATCGTCTGCTATCATCCTCAGTAATGTTTCATCCAAGTTGTCAGACGGTGGTGACTTGTCATTGTTGTTAGACAACAATAATTTTTTCACCTCTTCCACACTCACTTTACGGAATTCAAAATGACAATGCTTGTCTTTCATAATTTGGTCAGTTATGCATGGATGTGTAGGTTCATAATTTGTTGTTGACATGTCATGCCCAAATTTGCTAATCTTACCAATGAAAAAAGCATTAAAGTAGTTGGCAATATCAGTGGGTTTTTTGATGAATGAGCCATCTGATTCAATGAACGATGGAGCCGGGTATGCCTTTTTGCCTAAAATGTCATTTAAGGTGCTCCAAAATTATTTTCTATCATCCTTTATATCATACATATTTGATACATTGGACAGTTTATTTTATTTTTTTATTCAGTTTAGTCACATGATTTTTAAATGTACAGTATGTTTGCCGGTTTGTCGGTTGTCCAGACAGACTTAATTGCCATTCCTTTGGCCTCATCCCTCTCAACCATACATTTTTTTAAATTCCTCATTAATCCACAAGGATTAACCGTTTTTACAGTACTTTTTTTAATGGATGCATGCTTATTCGTATCTGGAGTAAGCTATTTCATAAATGTGTCAACCACAGCGTCTGGTTGCTAGTCATTACACACTACAGACCAGCAAATTTAGGAATCAATATAAAATGTATTGTATGACTTCTTATACACTGTATTAAGCCCAGTTTTAGGAACTTTGGTTTTCCTAGATATGGCTACTTTATTATGATCACTACATCCGATGGATTTGGATACTACTTTAGAGCAGATTTCTGCAGCATTAGTAAGATGTGATCAATACACGTGGATGACTTCATTCCTGTGCTGTTTATAAGTAGTTTCAAGCGTTTTATTGAGTGGGCCGCTTGATGAAAGCCAGTCAATATTTTTCAAACATTTTATTTAACATTTATTTAACTCTTATTGACAATGAGAGCCAAAACCTAACCCAGACGATGCTGGGCCAATTATGCGCCACCCTATGGGACTCTCAGTCACAGCCGGTTGAAATACAGCCTGGAATCGTACCAGGGTCTGTAGTGACGCCTCTAGGACGGAGATGAAGTGCCTTAGACCACTGCACCACTCGGGAGCCCAAATTTAGGTCACCCAGAAAATATACCTCTCTGTTGATATCACATACATTATCAAGTATTTCACACATATTATCCAGATACTGACTGTTAGCACTAGGTGGTCTACAGCAGCTTCCCACAAGAATGGGCTTTAGGTGAGGCAGGTGATCCTGTAGCCGTAATACTTCAACAGCATTTGACACGAGATCCTCTTTAAGCTTTACAAGAATTTGACTCAGAACATCAACTGCAACACCTCCAGTATTGTATTCCTGTCTCTTTTGAAGATGTTGAAACCATGTATTGCTACCACTGTATCATCAAAGGTATTATCCAAGTGCGTTTCAGAGATAGTAAGTATATGAATGTTGTGTTACTAGCAACTTATCGATGTCATGAACCTTGTTATTTAGGCTGCATATGTTAATGTGGGCTATTTCTAGCACTTGTAGGGTTCTTGATTGTGTTAATTGCTTTACTTGGAGGCTTATCAGAGGTAGACATGACAGTGATGTTTATGTATCAGCTAATGGGATATGCTTAAGAAAATAAATGGCTTTAACTTATAAAGGAATGAGGAATGGGACATGATACCTGTAGTTGTATGGACTGTATCTGTAAATGTGAAGAGTGTCTTGATGTGCTTGGTATAGAGTTGTTATACAGTTCGGTATAGGTGAATGTTAGTAAAAAAAATGCTCCTGGGAATGATTCAAACTCTTTCAAAGTCCAAGGTGCTGGACTATACTCATTCACCCTGAAAGACCTGATCCTGTTGAATGTCTGTACAGACAGACCTCCCCACACTCATCTACAGTCATTCATTATTCATTCCACAAGGGGGCACACTTCAAAACAGCACAGTTAAACTGAATAATACATAAAACAAATTTGGAAAATATGATTCATAACGAATTCAGTATGAAGTTGTCTGATGTCTCTGATGAAGGCAGGTAAAATACAAAGTATACCCAGATTCCAAATATGGCGCCCTGTGGAGAGGCTGAATGGGCAGAGGGCAGGAAGTGTTGCATGATAAACAGAGGGGGTCTGTGTCAATGGGGTGTAAGTGTGTTCATGGTTGGGAGTGGAGCCTGTTTCCTCGATGCATCTTCTGTACGGAGCTGAGCTAGACTGTATTCAGATGAGGTACTGAATGCAAAGCTAGTCAAATTGGATCAAAGATGCACCCCATAGACAACCCATCAATATTCTCATCACATCACCCCGTCTACCAAATTTCAGACTGCCAGCCAAAAGCTCCCCTGTGAACAACCATCAAGCAAAGGGTAAGGTCTCTCACTCTCCTTGCCTGACACGCACATATGCATGTTGATACACACACACACACATCCTGTTTTGTGGAGTTTAAAAGTGTTCCAGGAGGTGTGCCAACATGGTTAAATGAATTCATGATGTACGTATCCTTAGTCACTGTTTAACTAGAGGCAAAAGGTACGTAACCAGGTTTGCTATACATATACAACCATGAATCAGTTGCCCCAAAACCACCCCCTGGGCTGTTATGGATTTGTAAAGGAAATAAACAACAAACATGTAACGCTTTGTAGCAGACCTTGGTTTATTAAATACTATATTTAGGGTATTTAAATTACTTTCAAAGTAATTTGGAAGTAAGTAGTTTAATATTTGGAAATAGACTTGGAAAGTACAGTATAGGCATATATTTGAAAATACTCAAATACATAGTATTTATACAATTACTGGAATACTCCCATGCATTTGGACCAGGTCTATTTGAAGTAATGTATTTGGAAAATACTCAAATATACACAAAATACATATTTAAATAACAAATACACATGTATTTGAACCCAGATGTGGTGAACCCAGGTTTGCTTTGGTGCCATGTTGTGGATTGGTTTGAGAATATGATGTCATTTGTGTGTGCCAGAGGTTTTATTCTAACATACCGCACTCCCATGTTTTCTACATTTCAGTTCAGTCTTTCCTGTGGGTGGTCTTCTGAAGTCCTTCACCTGACGTTGGGAGCTGTGAGAAAGATGTAGTCCTCGGTGACTGCAGAGAAGACTGCCACAGCGATCACTAATGACTTTTGTATGCATACCTGTGAGATAGTGTAGGCTCTATGTGGGAATGTTACAGAGAAATATTTCCCCAATAACCCCTGAGTTCAGAGTCAGACAGAACCTCAGGAAGGTGCCAACATGGAGCAAACTGGTTCAGATCTGTGTGTGACACACCACACACCAACATCGCTGTGGAGTTGGATCCATGCACACTGTTTACTGATCTGGCATGCCTTGACGCTAGAGTGGCTCCCATCTGTCTTTGAAATGCTAATTTCCCTCGACACTGATGCTATTGACCTGTATAGGGTTAGTCACTACTCAGTAGTTTCAATATAACAGGAAATGACTGTCATCTTGAATAGCATATAGTAATAATCTGTGGTCATTTCAGTTGTATTCAAAGGTTGGCAGTACATGTAAAAGGCTATATGTATGTCAATTGAAATGAGTCCTTTCAGAAGAGCAGGTGCTCTCCTATCCTCCTTAGCAACATTTGTTCTATAAATGCTACATTAATCCCTACAACACCATATTTAGTGAACAAGCTCAACCCAGTATCACAAATAAAAGTGACATTTTTTTGTGTGCAGTACACAATGTTGTACACAGTGCATTTCCATCACAGATCAAGACAGTGGGTTACTTAAGACAGAACCGATAGGAGGTTGGTCAGGGAGGATGGGTGTGTGTATAACATGAATGTCTAGCAACCCGAAAGTTGTGTGTTTTAATCTCATCATGGATAACTTTAGCTAATTAGCCACTTTGAAACTACTTACTACTTTTTGTCTACTGGGCATCTACTTAGCATGTTAGCTAACCATTCCCCTAACCCTAACCCTTTAACCTAACTCCTAAATGTTAGCCACAACCAATTGGAATTTGTGTAATGTACACAAATGAGTTATGAAGAAAGAAAATTGAGTAATACACACAAAATGCTTTCTGATGAAAATCATGTAATACACATGGGCCTTTCACGAATTTATAAAGTAATTTGTGTCTATTTCACAATATGTTGTGATAGTGTGTTGAGGAGCTAGCTACTTGTCTCAATGTCAACTTACATTTTCTTACATAAAAATAAATATGACCGGATCTAGTTGTCCAATGTGTGCATAGGCCCGCGGAAGAGTATATATATATATATATATATATATATATATTATTTTTTTCTGTTGATAATGGGGATTCAAATACAAAATGGCTAATAGCCCGAGGACACACATTAAAGTATCCATGGGAGGAAAGCCCCCTCAGCCATTCCCTGCATAGCTTTTGAACATAGTGTATGTCTGTAAATCAACCAGGATACCTAACACTGGATTCCATAGACAGTGCCTTCAGAAAGTATTCATACCCCTTAACATATTCCATCTTTTTTGTTACAGCCTGATTTCAAAATGTATTTTTTTATTTATTAAATGCTCACCCATCTACACTCAGTGCCCCATAATGAAAAGGTGAAACACGTTTTTAGAAATCTTTGCAAATATATTGCAAATATAAATATCTAATTTACACATGTATTCATACCCCTGAGTCAATACATGTTAGAGTCAGCTTTGTTAGAGTCAATCTTTTTGGGAAAGTCTGAGAGCTTTGCACACCTGGATTGTACAATATTTGCACAGTAGTTTTGACTTAAATCAACTTGGAGCCTTCAAATTCTTCAAGCTCTGTCAAGTTGGTTGTTGATCATTGCTACATAGCCATTTTCAAGTCTTGCCATAGATTTTCAAGTCGATTTAAGTCAAAACACCTGTATAACTATGCCACTCGGGAACATTCAATGCCATCTTGGTAATAAACTCCAGTGTTTATTTGACCTTGTGTTATTGTCCTGCTGAAAGGGGAATTTGTCTCCCAGTGTCTGTTAGAAATCAGCAGGTTTTTCTATAGAATATTGCCTGTGCTTAGCTCTAGTCTTTGCCGATAACATTGCTTGACAACCATTTTCAAGTCTTGCCATAGATTTTCAAGCAGATTTAAGTCAAAACTGTAACTCGGCCACTCAGGAACATTCACTGTTAACATCCATCGCTGTCATTTTGTGTGTACGTGTATACTTGTTTCATGTACAATACCATTTTCACCCAAATTGTTTTTTCAATGGCAATTTAATGTATATCGACTGTTTATGAGTGTTAAAGGGATAGTTTGGGATTTTGGCAATGAGTCCCTTTATCTACTTCCCCAGAATCAGATGAACTTGTGGATACAATTTTTTATGTCTCTGCATTCAGTTTGAAAGGAAATTGCTAATTTGCGTTAGTGCAATTGCAAACAACCCTTAGCGCAATGACTGGAAGTCTATGGCAACAGCTAGCATGCGAGCTGTTCCTGTAGACTTCCAGTTATTGAGCAAATGCTGGTTAGCACTGGCTCGCAAAATTATCTCTAACTTTCTTCATACTGGACGCAGATACATAAAAAGTGTATCAATGAGTTCATCTGATTCTGTGGAAGTAGATGAAGATACAATACAGAACTATCCCTTTAATGAATGTTTGAAGTGCAAATAATATGAACACATTCTAAAGATGTGTTCATACCATGTAGACTAAAATGGAATAGTACTTTTTGTTGGATTTGCATCTGAGAATTGACAAGCAACAAAAGATAATAGAACGAAGTGAAGAGAGGACACCAGTGGGAATACCAATAGAACGAAGTGAAGAGAGGACACCAGTGGGAATACCAATAGAACGAAGTGAAGAGAGGACACCAGTGGGAATACCAATAGAACGAAGTGAAGAGAGGACACCAGTGGGAATACCAATAGAACGAAGTGAAGAGAGGACACCAGTGGGAATACCAATAGAACGAAGTGAAGAGAGGACACCAGTGGGAATACCAATAGAACGAAGTGAAGAGAGGACACCAGTGGGAATACCAATAGAACGAAGTGAAGAGAGGACACCAGTGGGAATACCAATAGAACGAAGTGAAGAGAGGACACCAGTGGGAATACCAATAGAACGAAGTGAAGAGAGGACACCAGTGGGAATACCAATAGAACGAAGTGAAGAGAGGACACCAGTGGGAATACCAAATCTGTAAAAAAAAATTATAATCATATTCAAAAAGCAGTTGGGGACCATTCTGAACGTTTGTCCCTTTTTTGTTGTTGCTATCCTAAAGTAAAGGTGCAGAAAGACAGCAAGAAAGGGCTGGCATGGAGGCTTACCATGACAACAAGAACAACATAGACAATGTCAGCTAGAATAGCTTGTTATGTTTGTAATGCTCTGTTGATTTGAATGGGAAGCAGAGCTCTCGCAAAGCCATCAACAGAGAGCATTCTCTATTCTTTTGTGCTTGAAAAGGAGTTTCTTCGTGGTTTTTGAATAGCACTCAGGCGTATGGGCTAAGCTCCACTAGCTAGAAGATAAGAAAAGAGGATCAATGCAGGTGAAATGGAAGGATAGAAAATGTTTTCTATTTCTTCAGATGCAAGATGTTGAGTCAATGATTTAAAGGCCTTAAGGATAACGGCCTTTATGAGGCCTTCCTATCATTGACTCAGCGTCTTGCATCCAAAGAAATAGAAAACATTTTATGAGAGCTGAATGGCACCTCGCGGAGGAGGGAACAATTGCCCATGACTTAGCCAAGACTGAAAACCCCTAAAGATATTCATCATCCAGAAAGAACAAATGCTGGTAAACAGTGTACTGCAGGCTACGATGGAGAGAGCGATGCAAACTCCACATATAAGTGTGCAGATTAGTCATGGATGGTATAAAATCCAAGGACCTTTCTTTGCTTGCTTTCCACATTGAATGCATTCAGAATGTATAACTTGAATGTCTATCGCTGTTTGCTTTATGGCCTGTTATTGTTGGCTGTTATTGTTGGCTGGTCATCAAATGTGAACGAGCCTAACTGTACACTTACTGTATACACTGTCTGAATGAACATAGGCTCAGAGAGAGGATCATGGAGAGTTCAAGAACGTACAGACACACCTGGGACTACTCACATGCACCAGGAATTATTCTCGAGAGATACTCAATAGAAGACTTGGTACTATACAATGGACATTCAGGATGTCCCTTTGGGTATGTAATGCTTTCATGTTGTCAAGGCAGCATATTTGAAGGCAGGTCTATGAAATAACAGCGCAGGGATCACGGAAGCGTACAGCTAACAACAGCATGACCAGCTTTATTTCCTACATTTTCTTTCATTGTGGAAACTAGGCCCCACTCCTCTGTACCTGAATGTCCCTGCAAGGGCTCTGGAGAGGAGAGGCAATTTTTTTGTCCCCATATTGCTGTGCTGCCCTGTGCCTGCTTGATTGACAGGTCAATGTGAGAGTGGCATATAGGCCCAGTCTCACCCCAGGACAAGCTGCCAATCAGAGCTGTGGAGCAAGAGAACCCGTCTGGTGTTGCTGAGCATTGAGCTGCCTGTTGTCTGCCCACACCACCAATACCGTATGCCTTGACTTTCCTCACTGGAGAAATACACACAGTACATGTCCAGCAGAAAAGCCTGCATTTGTTATTGTCTTATTCTGTCATTGATCTGTATGGCTGACCTACTAAGACAACACATTTCAGTGCACCTATCTGTTGTATGTGACAATAAAACAATGTTATTCTTTATTCGTGAAGCATCCATGAAGGGGTTATAAAGACTTTAGGAAGATTTCCAAAAACCTTTCTAAGATATGTTCTGTTTAATGTGTAACTGATGACTGCTAGTCCAAAAGAGACAGTCTCTCATAACGGTAAAACAGTGAAGGAGAGCTGCAGTTAGTCAGGGTTGCCAGGTACACTCTTGAGTGGAATCTGAGATCTCAGTAATGACTGATGCTCAATTGCCTTATTGAAATCCATTACATCAGAAGGATGGCATGAAAGTTTTGAGAATTACAGTGATGGGACCTTTTGGGGCATTCATCAGGACTCAGTGAATATCTGAAGGGCAGGTTTAGACAGTACACCTTGGAAATGGCTGCCCTCCCATTTCAGCCTGTCTAGACTGTCCCCTCGCATTATTGCCAACATCTTTACAGAGGGCGCCAGAAAGGGAGCTGCATTGGCATTAAATATTAACAATGTTTTCAGGAATTGGTCAATGTGGCAGGGGGAGGTGGAGGGCAAAATGATTTGTCTTCCTTTTTTAAGTATGGGAAGTTTGAAAGTGGCTCTATTTATGTAAACTGCTATTCATATTTCTGGGGACTTTCTGCAGAATGATTTTCCTGCATTGCCCAGAGATTTCAAAGATCAAAGTGGGTAAATGTGTTTGCTTATTAAATGTGTTTATTAAGCAAAGTAAGCAAAGCATACTGACTTCGGGTGCTTCAACATCATGGCTTGCTTTTTCACCACCCCAATCGAAATGTTATTGAACATTGTCAATATTGACAAACATTCCAGGATTTTTTTTCAGATAAAAAAATGGGATTTAAGGGGTTGGTGTGCCAGTGGCATGGCCATGGGTGTGGCCAGTGGCGTGGCCATGGGTGTGGCCAGTGGTGTGGCCATGGGTGTGGCCAGTGGCATGGCCATGGGTGTGGCCAGTGGCGTGGCCATGGGTGTGGCCAATGGTGTGGTCATTGATCTAGCAGAGTCCCCCCTGTCTTTCCACGGTGTAGCTGTTTTAAAGCAAAATTCCTGTAATTCTACACATTTTGCCATGGCTTATGTTGTCCGAGCGACAGGCCAAGAATTTTAGATTCTTCCTGACTGTCTAGCTTTTATTTTGGTGATTGTTTGTTCTCAAATATGATCTTATTTCAAAATATATATGGTAGGTGTAACGTCGGGTGAGTGATGAGTGAGGAGTCAAATGCAGAGAGCGAAGTGAACGGGAAAAACACTTTAATGTCCTTCAAAACGTAACAGGTCCTAACATGGGTGAATGCCCTAAAACACTGGCGCTAAACAAAACCCAAAACCTAGTTACAAACACTGGACAGCGAAAACCCAAAACAAACACGATACATCACCAAACGTAACAACCAACAAGCCCGCACAAACACCAGCGGGCAAAACTAACTTAAATAACACCCATCCCAAAACCCCAACAAGGAACAGGTGAAAACAATTAGACAAAAACAAACGAAAAGGAAAAAGGGATCGGTGGCAGCTAATAGACCGGCGATGAAGACCGCCGAGCGCCACCCAAGCAGGAAGGGGAGCCACCTTCGGTGGTATTCGTGACAGTAGGTCCATTATCTTTTCTACATACTTTTTTTATCTGGTTTCAGTAACTTTTTAGAAAGGAATAATGTGTGTGAACACATGTGCATACTTATGTGCTTGCTTGGGTGTATTTGTGTATACTTGTGGTACAGAAGTCCCTAACCCTACATGACTCCTTGCTAGGGTGGATTATGTGAGCGCTTCCTGAATCTGACGACATGAGCTTTCTGTACCATGGCTTATGGCCAAGTAACATCTCTAAGAGAGAAAGGAAATGCTTCAATGAATGGCATATCAGAATATGGAACTTTGACTCATTCAAATAAGAGTTAGTTCAATAAGTTTCAAAGATTCCCCCAACAAACTTGGACAAAAATAAAATAAGCCCTTATAGTAAGGTGTGAAGATATTGGACCCTGCAGCCTATTTAGTTGGTGTGGGGGAAAAAAACTGTTGAATTGTTGTTGTTGAATTTGTTGAATTGTGAATTTATTTAACAGTGCAAGTGATGATGAAGACTGGATCCAGAGTTTGTATTTACAACCTGAGAGAAATGAAGCCAAATTATGAACTTGAAAAGAAAAAGCTTACTTACTTCAACTAAATTCATATTATAAAGCCCTTTTTACATCAGCGGTTATCACAAAGTGCTTTACAGATACTCAGCGGAAAACTCCAAAGAGCAAGTAGATGCAGAAGCACAGTGGTTAGGACAAACTCAATAGAACAGTGGTTCCCAAACTTTTATAGTCCCGTACCCCTTCAAACCTCCAGCTGGTTACCCCCTCTAGCACCAGGGTCAGCACACTCTCAAATGTTGTTTTTGCCATCATTGTAAGCCTGCCACACACACATTATATTTATTAAACATAAGAATGAGTGTAAGTTTTTGTCACAATCCAGCTCGTGGGAAGTGACGAAGAGCTCTTATAGGAACAGGGCACAAATAATAATATAATAATCAATCATTTTTCTTTAAGCCATCTTACATATAAAACCTTATTTGTTCATCAAAAATTGTGAATAACTCACCACAGGTTAATGAGAAGGGTATGCTTGAAAGGATTCACATAACTGCAGTGTTGGGTTTTATTGGAGAGAGTCTCAGTCTTAAATAATTTTCAAGACAGTCTGAGTTTAGTTTTAATGCTAGTGAGGGCTGAGAATCCATTCTCACATACAGTAGGTATGTGGTTGCAAAGGGCATCAGTGTCTTAACAGTGCGATTTGCCCAGGCAAGAAACTCTGAGCACGGCCCTATCCAGAAATCTGGCAGTGGCTTCTGATTAAATTACATTTCCACAGAACTGCTTGTTACAATTTCGATGAGGCTCTCTTGTTCAGATATCGGTATGTGGAATGGAGGCAGGGCATGAAAGGTAAAACAAATCCAGTTGTTTGTGTCATCCGTTTCGTGAAAGTACCTGCGTAATTGCGCACCCAGCTCACTCAGGTGCTTCGCTATATCACATTTGTCATTGTCCGTAAGTTTGAGTTAATTTGCACACAAAAAAGAGAAAAACTTCTTAATCATAGCCTCAATTTTGTCCCGCACATTGAATATAGTTACAGAGAGTCGCTGTAATACTAGATTCAGATCATTCAGGGGAGAAAAAACATCACCGAGATGGGACAGTCATGTGAGAAACTCGTCATCATACAAGCGGTCAGACAAGTGAAAATTATGGTTAGTAAAGAAAACTTTAAGCTCGCCCCTCGATTTTAAAAAACGTGTCAATAATTTGCGCCTTGATAACCAGCACACCTCTGTATGTTGTAAAAGCATTACATGGTTGCTGCCCATATCATTGCATAATGCAGAAAATACATAAGAGTTCAAGTGCCTTGCTTTAAAAGTTAATAATTTTCACTGTAGTGACCAAAACATATTTCAAGCTGTTAGGCATTCCCTTGGCAGCAAGAGCCTCTCGGTGGATGCTGCAGTGTACCCAAGTGGCGTCGGGAGCAACTGCTTGCACGCGCGTTACCACTCCACTATGTTTCCCTGTCAGGGCTTTTGCGTCATCAGTACAGATACCAACACATCTTGACCACCAAAGTCCATTTGATGTCACAAAGCTGTACAGTACTTTGAAACTATACTCTTATGTTGTCCTTGTTTCCAGTGGTTTGTAGAAGAGGATGTCTTCCTTAATTGACCCCCATAAACGTACATACAGTATACCAGAAGCTGTGCCAGGATCGCCATGTCTGTTGACTCATCCAGCTATAATGCTGTTAGGCAGGAGGGAATACAGTACACCAGAAGCTGTGCCAGGATCGCCATGTCTGTTGACTCATCCAGCTATAATGCTGTTAGGCAGGAGGGAACGCAACACCCTGCTACTCTCAACTTCCCGTTAAGTGAAAGAGGTATGCGATTGCAGGTGCGGGTAAGGATGACAAAGGCAGAGAATTTTACCGTTAACAGGGAATTTATTCATTCACTCTGTAATTTTGGGAGAAAGGGGCTGGACGGAACCAAAGCAAAGAAAGTTCAAGTTAAAAAGCCCCCTCTCCTACCTACCCACCCACAACTTATTTAACTAGCACCGACTGGCGCACTAACCAAAATACAGGGGATGGTCCCCCCCAGGTCTTACCTAGTGTACATAGACAGAGTACATACTACGGGTATATGTATGCCCGCAGGCCTCTTGCCTAAGCACTCCCAAGGTGCCTTCCCATTCCCCCCTGGGAACAAAAACAGAATAATTACAGCCGTAAGTAAACAATTTCAATAATCAAAACAATTGTTTTGGCATACAGGTCTGCTGGACCTGCTACAAAATACTTCACAAAACCTGTCTCTGAGTAACAACCAACACAGGACATACCAATAAGCTCTCTCCCTGAGCAAAGGAACACTGGCTTTTATACAGCTGGAGAAGGAGTCTGCAATTGAAGACAGCTCTATCCCTTAACGAGAGGACAGCGTCAGCTCCAATCTGCCATGGGGCCGACCAATCAGCTGCTTGGGGGAATCCAGGAAGCCATTTCCTGAAATACATACACATACATACAAAACCACAACAACACAGAAACTGGGGAGCGTATAACACCCACCCCAAAACCTGCAAACTCCCAGTTAGCAAACAAAACCCAACACGCATCCTCAGTTACTAAACACATGGCAGCGCATCGGCGATCACATTCATCGAACCCTTCACATAGTGAATCTGTACATTGTATCCTTGTACAATCAGAGCCCACTGCATAAGGCAGTGATTCTGATTGTACATTTGCTTCAAAAATACCAAAGGATTATGGTCCGTGAAGACCAGTACAGGCAAGGCACTGGAGCCCACATATACTTCAGAATAGAGTAGAATAGAATTCACTGGCTTGTATGCGAAGCAGTAATTGTTTCAAAACATCTCCTGCCATGTCACTGATGCGTCGTGAAACAGTGCAGGTGTAGTACTGCTGGTAGTAGCAGTACTACCAGTAGAGCTGGTATGTCAGTCTATGGACTGACCATTTATCAATTTTCGAGCAAACGGAATGAGCAGCAGCTACATGGAATTTCCCGCAAGAGAGTAAGAGTTCATATGATTGGATGTAAATGATTTGCCTAGGCTACCTGTATTTGACATTGTGTTGTTATTTTGCTGAACACTAGATTTTATTTTTGGTAGAGGAACAAGGCTACCCAGGTGAGAAACAAACATTACCCAAATGTATGGCCCCATTGGAAAATCTAAATGTACTGTTCAAAAATGTGATCACATTTCTATTTGGCATACCCCCGATGGCATTGTGTGTACCCCTGACTCCAGGACACAGGCAAAGTGCTTCAAACACAGGACAAAACGTCCATAAACTCATATGTCAGTGTATATGGCAGAGCTAAAGTTGACCTTGACAAGCAGCTCTCCCTCAATGAGGAGAATCCTAAAAGTAATGGGTTTGCAAACGCAGGGTGAAAGAGACGTTAATTTGCATACTAGGCCTAATATTCTGCTTTTTGAGTTCCAAATACCGATTATCTGCAGATATGTTATAAAATCATTGGACATGTTCATTTTTGCATAGCCCGGTGCCCAGGTGGGTGGAGATTTCATTTAAAGGGATACTTTGGGATTTTAGCAATGAGGCCCATTATCAACTTCCCCAGAGTCAGATGAACTCTTTGATATAATTTTTATGTCTCTGCGTCCAGTTTTAAGGAAGTTGCTGACTATCACTAGCTCAATTGCTAACTAGCGTTAGCACAATGACTAGAAGTCTATGGATACCTGCTAGCATGCTAGCAGATACCCATAGACCTCCAGTCATTGTGCTAACACAAGTTAGCATTGGCTCACAAAACAACCTCTAACTTCCTACAGAGACACACAAATGGTATCCGTGAGTTCATCTGACTCTGGGGAAGTAGATAAAGGGCCACATTGCAACGGGCCATGCACAACAAACTCACACTCTCTGAAGTTGGTGAATCCTCACTGCAGGAATAATAAATAGGGAGGAGAGCGCCGCAATCTGGTCCACGCTCATTTTTGCAGTGTTAAAAAAAATTGTAATTGGGTCCAAATAAAATGTATTCGAACTCACATTCCACAATCTGACATAATGGTAGGCTACTTTTAATGCCTCATATTCGATATTTGCAATGTTTTCATGGATCTAGGTACATTTTTATGCCCTAGTGAATAAAGAGCTGTTTGGGAGCCACGTGAACCCCTCTATTAGGTGAGCAGAGACAAATGATACTGGCTCACTGAATAGGCTCTGAATGACCAACACTACTTCACATGAGTTTCAGGCACATTGTCACACACATAATGTTGTTCTCTACCATAGGTTATGAACAAGAAGAGTTTTGATTTTATATACCAGATTACACTGACTCTTGACACTTTTATTTTCATACAGCAGTAGTGATGGGTCGATCGCAAACAAACAACTCTTTGAACAGATATTTTGGTGAACGTCGGGAACCGTATTGCATCTATTAAAGAACCATTCATTTGGCTCCCCAATTTGCATACTGCTATTTCTGCTTTTTGAGCTCCAGACAACCATCACCTGTAGATAAGTTATAAAAACATTATCTGGTAATTCCTCACTGCAGCAACAATAGGTAATAGGGAGAGTGCCTCATTCTTGTCAACACTCATGTTTTCAGTGTGCTCACACTAACAATGACACCGTGGTAAAGAAGGATCAACAGCGCCTCTACAACCTCAGGCTGTTGAAGAAATGTGGCATGGCCCCTAAGATCCCCATTAACTTTTACAGATGCATCTTTGAGAGCATTCTGTCGGGCTGCATGACCGCCTGGTAAAGCAACTGCAGCCCCCTCAACCGAATGGCTCTCCAGAGGGTGGTGTGGTCAGCCAAACACTTCACTGGGGGCACGATGCTTGCCTTCCAGGACATTTATAGCACTTGGTGTCAAAGAAAGGCCAAGAAGATCTTCAAGGACGTCAGATACCCGAGTCACAACCCAATATTAGGAAAGTGTTCCTGTAGTTTGGTGTAACTGAGTCAGGTTTGTAGGCCTCCTTGCTCGCACACGCTTTTTCAGTTCTGCCTACATATTTTCTATAGGATTGAGGTCAGGGCATTGAGATGGCTACTCCAATACCTTGACTTTGTTGTTCTTAACTTAGCCATTTTGCCACAACTTTGGAAGTATGCTTGGGGTCATTGTCCATTTGGAAGACCCATTTGCGACCAAGCTTTAACTTCTTGACTGATGTCTTGAGATGTTTCTTCAATATATCCACATATTTTTCAGACCTCATGATGCCATCTATTTTGTGAAGTGCACCAGCCCCTCCTGCAGCAAAGCACCACCACAACCTGATGCAGCCACCCCCGTGCTTCACGGTTAGGATGGTGTTCTTCGGCTTGCAAGCCTCCCCCTTTTTCCTTCAAACATAACGATGGTCATTATGGCCAAACAGTTCTATTTTTGTTTCATAAGACAAGAGGACATTTCTCCAAAAACGATGATCTTTGTCCCCATGTGCAGTTGCAAACCCTAGTCTGGCTTTTTTATGGTGGTTTTGGAGCAGTGGCTTCTTCCTTGCTGAGTGGCCTTTCAGGTTATGTCAAAATAGGACTTGTTTTACTGTGGATATAGATACTTTGTACTTGTTTCCTCCAGCATCTTCACAAGGTCCTTTGCTGTTGTTCTGGGATTGATTTGCACTTCTCACACCAAAGTACGTTCATCTCTAGGAGACAGAACGCATCTCCTTCCTGAGCGGTATGACTTCTGCGTGGTCCCATGGTGTTTATACTTGCCTACTATTGGTTGTACAGATGAACGTGGTACCTTCAGGCATTTGGAAATTGCTCCCAAGGATGAACCAGACTTGTGGAGGTCCACAATTTTTTTTCAGAGGTCTTGGCTGATTTCTTTTGATTTTCCCATGATGTCAAGCAAGAGGCACTGAGTTTGAAGGGAGGCCTTGAAATACATCCACAGGTACACCTGCAATTGACTCAAATTATGTCAATTAGCCTATCAGAAGCTTCTAAAGCCATGACATAATTTTCTGGAATTTTCCAAGCTGCTTAAAGGCACAGTCAACTTAGTATATGTAAACCTCTGACCCACTGGTGCCATTGTCCTGTTGTAGTAGGAAATTGGCTTAAATTAAGTGCCGTCCACAGGGTATGGCATGGCGTTGCAAAATGGAGTAATAGCCTTCCTTCTTCAAGATCCCTTTTACCCTGTACAGAGATCCTACTTTACCACCACCAAAGCACCCCCAGACCTTCACATTGCCTCCACCATGCTTGACAGCATCTTTTCATTTTTTTCTGCTTCTCACAAATGTTCTTCTTCTCATGAATGTTCTTCTTCTTCTTCTTCAAACTTAGATTTGTCTGTCCATAACACATTTTTCCAATCTTCCTCTGTGCTTTGTCTGTGTTATTTTGACCATCTTAGTCTCTTCCTTTTATTGGCCTGTCTGAGATATGGCTTTTTCTTTGCAACTGCTTAGAAGGCCAGCCCTCCAGAGGCGCCTCTTTACTGTTAATGTTGAGACTGGTGAACAAACGGTGTACTGCGGTATCGCCTTATTTAACTATGACTGTTGAGTGAGTGTTTGAACCTGTTGCACACTATTTACTTTTCTCTAGTTTTTTTGCTCCTTTTGGCGCCTATAAACAAACAAACAGGCAAATAGCCAATGCTACAAGCAGATTCAGCACAAAGGACATTGATCGGAATCACCACAATTTGACAGTTAGGTCTAAAAGATAAAAGTAGAAGAAGCAATTTGTTTTATCACGGAAAAACGACAAGCACTTTATTGTAATCATTTGATGTTCCTAAAAAAACTTCATACAGTCAATGACACCTTTCACTCAATGGGCATTGCACAGAGGTCTAATGAGTCCAAACTCTTCACAGAAGCTGCATGGACAAAAATAATGTCCACTATAAAGATAAAATTGCAATGTCTGACTGTTTTACTGCTCGTTATATTTGAATAAAACATTGATTATAGGCTACTAATTAGGCTACCATGAGCCTCCAATGGCAAAATCGATGCCATAACCAATTGCGTTACCAGTTGTGCTGCTTGAAATTGACACATTCACACACATTTTATAAGAACACAGTTCAAATATTTCCACCCCTCCCATTTCAGTGCAAGCAAACTGATATAAGACATGTCAATTAAAAACCCTGACGCCAGGGTTGGAAAATAGCAGAGCATTGGCTTTTACAGTCTGTGTTGCCAGAAAGTGTGCATTTGATACTAGCGCCGCCTTAACGGCAGACGGAAATAGAGCCCTGAGGGTGCTATGGCAACCACAGCAGCACATCAGTGTGTGTTGCATGAAAGAGAGAGGGAGAGAGCAGAAGAGAGAGAGAGTGTTGTTAATTGACTACCTATGAGGATTCTTTCACTGATCAATAGAAGCGATCAGTCATCACCAAATGCCAGGAGTCTCTGTGATGTTAATTAATCAACTACTGTGGTAGTCTAGCCCTCACCACACCCCTATTACAATCCAGCCTCGTCCTCATGTCACTGGCCGTGTCCAAAATCTGGCTTGCCTAACAGTTATTTACTGTATACTGTGTGCTAATAGTACTACTAGTATATATAGTACCTACAGAAAGTATTCACACCCTTTGACCTTTTCCACATTTTGTTGTGTTACAGCCTGAATTTAAAATGGATTAAATTGACATTTTGTGTCATTTTAGACATTTTTACAAATTAATTAAAATTGAAAAGCTGAAATGTCTTGAGTCAATAAGTTTTCGACCTCTTTGTTATGGCAAGCCTAAATAAGTTCAGGAGAAAAAATGTGCTTAACAAGTCACATAAGTCACATAGTTCTAGTGTTGTCACAATACCAACATTTTACTAACGATACGATACCACAGGGGAACATTTTCTGAGTGGCCAAACATTTTGTTTGTCCCAGTCCCCCGGACACTTGTTCTCGTTTTCTAAGTTATGTGCATGTGCTCCCGAAAAAAACCTGGCACTGATATTCACACTTCTACTCAGTACAACACATATTGAATTAACTTCACACTTTTCACTGTATAATAGAATATTGCATAGAATGGCTGATTTTCTCATACTTGCAAAGGCCTACCTGTGATTTGGCTGGAGGAATGGGAGAAAGGAATATACAGTGCATTCGGAAAGTATTCAGACTCTTTCCATATTTTGTTTTTTATTCTAAAATGTATTAAATTGTTTTTTCCCCTCATCAATCTACACACAATATCCCATGATGAAATATAAAAAACTGGTTTTTATCATTTTAAGCAAATGTAAAAAAAAGTTCAAAACTGAAATATCACATTTACATAAGTATTCAGATCCTTTAGTCAGTACTTTGTTAAAGTACCTTTGGCAGCGATTACAGCCTTGAGTCTTCTTGGGTATGACGCTACAAGCTTGGCACACCTGTAGTTGGGGAGTTTCTTCCATTCTTCTCTGCAGATCCTGTCAAGCTCTGTCAGGTTGGATGGGGAGCCTCGCTGCACAACTATTGTCAGGTCTCTCCAGAGATGTTCAATCGGGTTCAAGTCCGGGCTCTGGCTGGGCCACTCAAGGACATTCAGAGACTTGCCCCGAAGCCGCTTTTGCGTTGTCTTGGATGTGTGCTTAGGGTCGTTGTCCTGTTAGAAGGTGAACTTTCATCCCAGTCTGAGGTTCTGAGCGCTCTGGAGCAGGTTTTCATCTGTGATCTCGCTGTACTTTGCTCCGTTCACCTTTGCCTCGATCCTGACTAGACTGCCAGTCCCTGAAAAACATTGCATGATGCTGCCACCACAATTTTTCACCTTAGGGATGGTGCCAGGTTTCCTGCAGACGTGATGCTTGGCATTCAGGCCAAAAAGTTCAATGTTGGTTTCATAATACCAGAGAATATTGTTTCTCATGGTCTGAGAGTCTTTAGGTGCCTTTTGGCAAATTCCAAGCGGGCTGTCTTTTACTGAGTAGTGGATTCCTTCTGTCCACTCTACCATAAAGGTCTCATTGGATTGATGGAGTGCTGCAGAGATGGTTGCCCTTCTGGAAGGCTCTCCCATCTTTACATAGGAACTCTGGAGCTCTATCACCTCCCTGACCAAGGCCCTTCTCCCCCTATTGCTCAGTTTGGCCAGGAGGCCAGCTCTCGGAAAAATCTTGGTGGTTCCAAACTTTTCCACTTAAGAATGATGGAGGCCGATGTGTTCTTGGGGACAATCAATACTATAGCCATTTTTTGATACCCTTTCCCAGATCTGTGCCTCAACACAATCCTGTCTCAGAGCTCTGCGGACAACTCCTTCAACCTCATTTATTTAAAAAGGCAAGTCAGTTAAGAACAAATTCTTATTTACAATGATGGCCTACCTTGGCCAAACCCTAACCCGGACGATGCTGGGCCAATTGTTCCCTGCCCTATGGCACTCTCAATCACGGCTGGTTATGATACAGCCTGGAATCGAATCAGGGTCTGTAGTGACGCCTCTAGCACTGAGATGCAGTGCCTTAGACCGTTGCACCACTCGGGGGGCCTCATGGCTTGGTCTTTGCTCCGACATGCACTGTCAACTGTGGGACCTTACATGTATATCATTTTACAAACTATGTTGTTTTAATAAAATCCTGGGTTGCTAATTATTGGTTTGATAACAAACAACGTTGTTCAGTCATTTTATCTAGATAGCTACCAACCTGCTAACTTGACAGTAGGTCTAGGTAAATTTGATTTGACACAGGATGAAAGCAAAAGGTTCTGCTACTCATAAGATGTGCTTCAAAAGGTAGGATTCATATAGGCCTAATATAAGTCTAAACTCTATCAAAAATCTATTTCTGGTGCTCCTTAAATTCTGCTTGGTGCCTAACGTTTTAAATGTTAGGAGCATTGCGTGCATTCGTTTTTGGGAGAGAGAGAGAGAGGTTTGTGTGTGTGCGTTTATGAGAGAGGGAGACAAAGAGAGTCAGTGAAGTGTGTGTGTGTGTGTGTGTGTCTGTTTTAACTGAAGACTGAAGAAGGTTTGATGCAGTGTTTTCCCACAATGACATACAGATTATTATGCACACTTGACTTTTTCCACATTTTGTTACTTTACAGCCTTATTCTAAAATGGATTAAATAAAACATTTCCTCATCAATCTACACACAATACCCCATAGTAACAAAATGAAAAAATGAAATAAAAACAGCCATCTTCTTTGCTGTAACGCTGTAAGCATGGCTGTCGCTCAGAGACTGAGTGACAGTGAATTTGCAATTGCAAAGTCTACTCAGACTGGCCTGTTTTCTTGGTTTAAACAGGTGATTAAATAATAGCTTTTGGTTTTAACAGGCAATTAAATTATACAATTGATCAACTTTGCTCGCTCTGCTCCAATCTATCGAATGTACATGTAACAGCAGAAGATTCTGCATCCTCGCTCTCCATCACATCAACATGATATTTTTTAAACTGCTGGAGAAATGGATGCGCAGGAAGAGCAGATGGAAGCAGGTGAGTGATGGCTGGAAGGGAACGTGGCTGGCTGATCATAGCCGCCATACCTAAGATGCGCGTGAAAGTAAAGTCGACATTATTGGACTGGCACACAAGAGTCTACTTTCTGTAGCTTAAAACATTTAACAGAATTTATAAATATAACTAACTTCAAAAACATTGTATAACAGGCACCAGCTGGTTTATTTTGATTGATAGGGATGAACATTTGGTAGCATCATTTGAAACGGTACTATTGTATTCTAAAATGTTTTCATAAGAATCATGATGTTTTGGTACCGTAATATCACCATATAGCAGCAACACTAATACGTTGCATGGCCTCATTGTGTGTGCAATATATTATGATTACAACATGATTTTTGAATGACTACCTAATCTCTGTACCCAACATATACAATTATCTCTATGGTCCATCAGTTGAGCTGTGAATTTCAAACACAGATTTAACCACAAAGACCAGAGAGGCTTTCCAATGCCTCTCAAAGAGGTGCACCTATAGGTAGAAGGGTAAAATAAAATAAAAACAGACATTGAATATCCCTTTGAGCATGGTGAAGTTGTTAATTACACTTTGGATGGTGTATCAATACACCAAGTCACTACTCAGATACAGGCATCTTTCCTAACTCATTTGCCGGAGAGGAAGGAAACCACTCAGGGATTTCACCAATGGTGACTTTAAAACAGCTAAAAAGTGTTATAGCTGTGATAGGGAGAAAACTGAGGATGGATCAACAACATTGTCGTTCTCAACAATACTAACCTAAATGACAGAGTGAAAAGAATGAAGCCTGTACGGAATAAAAATATTCAAAAACATGCAATAAGGCAAAGAAATTAACTTTATGTCCTGATTACAAAGCATTATGTGTTGGGCAAATCAATTTTTTTGTATTTAACTAGGCAAGTCAGTTAAGAATAAATTATTATTTTCAATGACAGCCTAGGAACAGTGGGTTAACTGACTGTTCAGGGGCAGAACAACAGATTTGTACCTTGTCAGCTCAGGGATTTGAACTTGCAACCTTTCGGCTGCTAGTGCAACACTCTAACCACTAGGCTACCCTGCCGCCCCACTACATCACTGAGTACCACTCTTCATATTTTCAAGCTTGGTGGTTGCTGCATCGTGTTATGGGCAGGTTTGTCATCGACAAGGCCTAGGGAGTTCTTTTTAAGATAAAAATAAATTCAATAGAGCTTAGCACAGGCAAAATCCTAGTGGGAAACCTGCTTCAGTCTGCCTTTCAGTAGGACAATAACCTAAAACACAAGGCCACATGTACACTGGAGTTTCTTACCAAGAAAGAAGAAGAGTAAGAAAACAAATGTATTTAATCCATTTTGAATTCAGGCTGTAACACAACACAATGTGGAACAGTACTATTTAGAACATACTGTTTAGTAAAAAATAATGCAGAAAGCAACAAATAACAGCATACTAGGCTCACTTCGACTATGACAGACAAAATTACATTTTTCTTTCTCCAGAAAAACACATTGTAGGATTTTTTATGAATTTATTAGCAAATTATGGTGGAAAATAAGCATTTGGTCACTTACAAACAAGCAAGATTTCTGGCTCTCACAGACCGGTAGCTTCTTCTTTTAGAGGCTCCTCTGTCCTTCACTGGTTACCTGTATTAATGGCACCTGTTTGAACTTGTTATCAGTATAAAAGACTCCTGTCCACAACCTCAAACAGTCCCACTCCAAACTCCACTATGGCCAAGACCAAAGAGCTGTCAAAGGACACCAGAAAAAAAATTGTAGACCTGCACCAGGCTGGGAAGACTGAATCTGCAATAGGTAAGCAGCCTGGTTTGAAGAAATCAACTGTGGGAGCGAATATTAGACCACTGATAATCTCAAGACCACTGATAATCTCCCTCGATCTGGGGGTCCACGCAAGATCTCACCCCGTGGAGTCAAAATGATCACAAGAACGGTGAGCAAAAATCCCAGAACCACACGAGGGGACCTAGTGAATGACCTGCAGAGTGCTGGGACCAAAGTAACAAAGCCTACCATCAGTAACACACTACGCCGCCAAGGACTCAAATCCTGCAGTGCTAGACGTGTCCCCCTGCTTAAGCCAGTACATGTCCAGGCCCGTCTGAAGTTTTCTAGAGAGCATTTGGATTATCCAGAAGATAAGATTGGGAGAATGTCATATGGTCAGATGAAACCAAAATATAACTTTTTGGTAAAAACTCAACTCGTCGTGTTTGGAGGACAAAGAATGCTGAGTTGCATCCAAAGAACACCATACCCACTGTGAAGCATGGGGGTGGAAACATCATGCTTTGGGGCTGTTTTTCTGCAAAAGGACCAGGACGACTGATCCGTGTAAAGGAAAGAATGTATGGGGCCATGTATCGTGAGATTTTGAGTGAAAACCTCCTTCCATCAGCAAGGGCATTGAAGATGAAACGTGGCTGGGTCTTTCAGCATGACAAACACACTGCCCAAGCAACGAAGGAGTGGCTTCGTAAGAAGCATTTCAAGGTCCTGGAGTGGTCTAGCCAGTCTCCAGATCTCAACCCCATAGAAAATCTTTGGAGGGAGTTGAAAGTCCGTGTTGCCCAGCAACAGCCCCAAAACATCACTGCTCTAGAGGAGATCTGCATGGAGGAATGGGCCAAAATACCAGCAACAGAATGTGAAAACCTTGTGAAGACTTACAGAAAACGTTTGACCTCTGTCATTGCCAACAAAACTTTTGTTATTGACCAAATACTTATTTTCCTCCATAATTTGCAAATAAATTCATTGTAGGATTTCTAATGTGATTTTCTGCATTTTTTTTCTCATTTTGTCTGTCATAGTTGAAGTGTACCTATGATGAAAATTACAGGCCTCTCTCATCTTTTTAAGTGGGAGAACTTGCACAATTACCACGTTCATTTTTGCCCCACTGTGTATGTTGTTAAGCAGTTTATAATAGCAAAAAGGCGCCTCTGGGGTTTGTGGTACAGTTGAAGTCGGAAGTTTACATACACTTAGGTTGGAGTCATTAAAACTAGTTTTTCAACCGCTCCCCAAATTTCTTGTTAACAAACTATAGCTTTGGCAAGTCGGTTACGACATCTACGTTGTGCATGACACAACAATTGTTAACAGAGATTATTTCACTTATAATTCACTGTATCACAATTCCAGTGGGTCAGAAGTTTACATACACCAAGTTGACTGTGCCTTTAAACAGCTTGGAAAATTCCAGAAAATTATGTCATGGCTTTAGAAGCTCTGATAGGCTAATTGACATCATTTGAGTCAATTGCAGGTGTACCTGTGGATGTGTTTCAAGGCCTACCTTCAAACTCAGTGCATCTTTGCTTGACATCATGGGAAAATCAAAAGAAATCAGCCAAGAAATTGTAGACCTGCACAAGTCTGGTTCATCCTTGGGAGCAATTTCCAAACACCTGAAGGTACCACGTTCATCTGTACAACCAATAGGACGCAACTATAAACACTATGGGACCACGCAGTGGTCATAACGCTGAGGAAGGAGATGTATTCTGTCTCCTAGAGATGAACGTACTTTGGTGCAAAAAGTGCAAATCAATCCCAGAACAGCAATGGCCAATATACCATAATAAGGGTTGTATCCAGGCACTCGCCATATACCACACCCCCACAGGCCTTATTGCTTAAATAACTACTGCTGTACACACCTTTTCTATATATATATTGTCCATAATGTCTATACACACCATCATATACATATACTGTATATTTATATTCCGGACTCTTACATTGCTCTTTCTGATATTCATTATTTGAATTTTGGGGGATTTGTGTGTATTGTTTTGGTATTACTGCAACGTTGGAGCTACAAACATTTGCTGCGCCTGCAATAACATCTGTAAAATATGTGTATGCGATTAATCAAATTGGATCGATTTGATCCTTCTGAGAATGCATAATCTAATGTGCAATTGCGTTCATTTTTACCATTCGTTCATTTTGGTACAACGTGTCCCGCTAGCTGATAAACCATGAATGGTTCACACATAGGCCTAAAGGAATCATTCTGTACCACAAACATGTTGGAGTGATAAAAAAAGATGATTGACATTTATCAGAGGCTTTATGAGAAAGCCTGCCCCCTGTTGTTATTGCAGTACCATTGCACTTGTCTGAAGTCCCCTTGCAGCCATGTGTCTAGAAGGCAGAAATGTGAGACTGCTGTTAGAATATACTAGAATATACTGTTTACTGAGAAGTTGGCAGTTGCCTTTCTACTGTGCGCTTCAGTGCAAAAGAAACTAGTAACGGCCTTGAGAATACTGTTAAGCCTTGAATATACCATCAATGTGGAATTCAATTTTCTTTTTCCGGAGGAAAAACTAGGCTAACCAGCCTTCTCCGAAGTCAGATACATTTACTAAAGCCCCTTAGTAAGACTGTGACTTAGGTATTTGGATTCCGGGCACATGGAAGCTGTAGAGAAACATTTCTGTATCCATATTCTTCTCCCTCATATTACACATTTATTGGGTAAGGTCCATATCATGTAATTAGATTTCTAATTATATGGTCCATATGTCCTTGTGGGTTATTGTGGGTTTATTGCCACCCATAGCTGTGTTAGCAAAGCATCAGTACATGGCTGTATTTCTCTGCTCTTGCAAAACTCCTTACATCCTCAACTGCTCTCTCTTCTTCCTACCATCTGCCTTCACTTAGCTCCTCCTTCTGTGTGTCTGTAAAGACATATGTTCATTCGATGTTACTCCATTTTGCTTAGTCCGTATCTATCTTACTGGTAAGTCATTAATCAGGTTGTACAGATTGCAAAGCGCACAGGTCAGCTATTCATTAAGAACTGATCTGATTGAACTGCTGATTATTTATTCAGGGCTGAATTAAAAATGACTTTGAAAAGGGCATATTTGTTTTTGGTAAGGAGATTGAAAGCTCTGTATTTCTCTCCACACCAAAAGCACTTGTTTTACCTATGACTTTGCATCTATTTGCATGTGAGGGGTCTCACAAAATGGTTCCAAAACCACTGATGACATCTTTGTTTTAGTTTGTGAGCTGTTGATTGGCAAATAGAGTCAATGAAAAGAGATGATTGATTGTGAATAGCTTGTGAATGCCAGGTTGCATAAACCAAGGGGATGGTCTTTCATCACGGTACATTCACATGGCTTAAACAAATGATTAAGGAGTTTCAGAGAGAGAGGAACATATCCCATAGACCCAATTTTCCATTTTAGAGTGTCTAATCAGAGATGCAATAATAATAGTGACTTCAGGCATCATCAGTGTTCAGGGCTAATGAGATAAGGAAAAATATACACAAACAAGACCATCCAATGAGGAAAACTGTTGAGATGCTATAAAACAAACTCAGAAGTACTGAAAATGCATAATCAGCAACAACTTTGCTTCGCAGAATAATTGCCTATGTCTGTTAAAGAAATTGTGATGTGCAGTAAATAAATGAACAGATAGCTAACAATAAGAGGAGTTTACATGGGCTGAATATGTTGCATAAGATTTATGCAAGTGTTTACGTGGGAACCTTACCTAACACAACGTCAGTAAGTGTGGCTGAGACCCCTGCATCGTGTCTGCTTTCACATGGCTTCTCACCTCAAAGTAAACCTTCTACTGAAAGGTGTTTCAGCATCATGCATACAAGTGCTAATGTGGGTCAGGGAAGGTGCAGCTTCAGTGTACAATAAGCCAAAGGCATACACTAAGGCCTCATGTTGTACACATCTGTAGAGACATCATGCACATGCTTCACAAACATTCTTTGCTTGCAGAGAGAGAGAGAGAGAGAGAGAGAGAGAGAGAGAGAGAGAGAGAGAGAGAGAGAGAGAGAGAGAGAGAGAGAGAGAGAGAGAGAGAGAGAGAGAGAGAGAGAGAGAGAGAGAGAGAGAGAGAGAGAGAGAGAGAGAGAGAGAGAGAGAGAGAGAGAGAGAGAGAGAGAGAGAGAGAGAGAGAGACACTGAATTGCATAAAGCCTATTATTTGGCATGGAATACTAGTTGTAGATCAGTGATTCTACACCTCACCTCGGAAGTTGTAGCTAGACAACAACATTAGGGGCAGTTAAAGGGGAGGGTCAATGAAACCAAAGATTATATATTATATTGGCAAGATGGCCGACTGAACCTATTTATGACCTATCTTCTCTTGTCCATCTTTGTTATATCCACCTACAGAGCCATGGCAGTTACCTCAGTGTTCTCTGGGCCTTGGCCCTCTGTGACCCTCTGTGAACTTCTGTGACCTTGTCATAGTCCCACTCCTTAATTCAGAGATAGATCACATTTTAACAGTGGAGCTGAATAGTGTTAATCTCTCATCCCTAGGGTTATAACTTCAATGAAATGTAATTATCTTATCTCCTCTAGCTTATTATTACCATTGTAATATGTATCTTTGCCATTCCAGATAAATTATATATTTTTTTGCCGTTTCTCTCATGATATGACCATCTTCCAAAAAAGATGACTGTAAAGCTATGGGAAAGCTGCATGCTTGCTCACACAGGGTCAATAGACCAATGACACTTATTGTCATTAGTGTCATTTCAGACACTTTGAAGTGTATACCTGTTGAGGTTAATGTTGTTTGCTGCTCAAGCTGCAATGTCACTCAAATTATTTCAAAATAACTTGAATATTTTAAGAACTTAGAAACTGATACAAGCTTATAATTGACTGAAATGTATAAAATATGAATTCAACATGTAAAGTGTTGTTCCAATGTTTCATGAGCTGAAATAAAAGATCCCAGAAATGTTCCATACGCACAAACAGCCTTTTCTCTCAAATTTCGTGCACACAATTTGTAACACCACAGCTGCATTACTGTTTTGACAAATAATCTAATGGGATCTTTGGAGAGCTAACATTTGCTTGAGTTTTCCTTGTCGGCTTTTGATTTGGGGCAGGTTTCCACTTGAAAGCACCAGCAATGTGTTTATGTGCATTGTCAAAAGATATCTAGGCATCAGCGGGGGCAGGACTGTGTGAAATGCCTGTTACTGTGTCTGCTGCTGGACAAAGTATTTATGTGTTTGTGCCTGTGTGTGTGTGTGTGTGTGTGTGTGTGTGTGTGTGTGTGTGTGTGTGTGTGTGTGTGTGTGTGTGTGTGTGTGTGTGTGTGTGTGTCTGTGTGTGTGTGTGTGTGTGTGTGTGTCAAAGTCAAATGAAATTTTATTTGTCACATGCACCGAATACAACAGGTGTAGACATTAATGTGAAATGATTACTTACAAGCCCTTAATCAACAATGCATTTCAAGAAATAGAGTTAGGAAAATATTTACTAAATAAACTGAAGTAAAAAAAAAAAAAGATTAGTCTTGGTAATTTGTAAAGTGACTATGCATACATAATAAACAGCGAGTAGCAGCAGTGTAAAAATAAAGGGGGCGCCTTCCTCTCACACAGCCTAGTATATAGGTCCTGGATGGAATAAAAAAAATAATATATAGGTCCTGGATGTCAGGAAGCTTGGCCCCAGTGATGTACTGGGCCTTACGCACTACCCTCTGTAGGGCCTTATGGTAAGATGCCGAGCAGTTGCCATACCAGGAGGTGATGCAACTGGTCAGGATGCTCTCGATGGTGCAGCTGTAGAGCTTTTTGAGGATCTGGTGACCCATGCCAAATCTTTTCAGTCTCCTGGGAGGGAAAAGGTGTTGTCGTGCCCTCTTCATGACTGTCTTGGTGTGTTTGGACCATGGTAGTTCGTTGGTGATGTGGACACCAAGGAATTTGAAGCTCTCTGCCTGCTCCACTTCAGCCATGTCAATGTTAATGGGGGTCTGTTCGGCCCTCCTTTTCCTGTAGTCCACGATCAGCTCCTTTGTCTTGCTCACACTGAGGGAGAGGTTGTTGTCCTGGTACCACACTGCCAGGTCTCTGACCTCCTCCCTATAGGCTGTTGCATCGTTGTTGATTTTCAGCCTACCACTGTTGCGTCGTCAGCAAACTTAATTATGGTGTTGGAGTCGTGCTTGGCCACGCAGTCGTGGGTAAACCGGAAGTACAGGAGGAGACTAAACACACACCCCTGAGGGGCACCAGTGATGAGGATCAGTGTGGCAGGTGTGTTGTTGCCTACCCTTACCACTTGGAGGCAGCCCGTCAGATAGTCCAGGATCCTGTTGCAGAGGGGGGTGTTTAGTCCCAGGGTACTTAGCTTAATGCTTAAAGCTTTGTGGGAACTATGGTGTTGAACGCTGAGCTGTAGTCAATGACATAGGTGTTTCACATAGGTGTTTCTTTTGTCCAGGTGGGAAAGGGAAGTGTGGAGTGCGATTGAGATTGCGTCATCTGTGGATCTGTTGGGGTTTTCTTGGGCACAGGGACCATGGTGGTCTGTTTGAAACATGTAGGTATTACAGATTTGGTCAGGGAGAGGTTGAAAATGTCCGTGAAGACACTTGCCAGTTGGTCCACGCATGCTTTGAGTACGCGTCCTGGTAATCCGTCTAGCCCCGTGGCTTTGTGAATGTTGACCTGTTTAATGGTCTTGCTCACATCGACTATGGAGAGCGTGATCACACAGTCATCTGGAACAGCTGATGCTCTCATGCATGCTTCAGTGTTGCTTGCCTCGAAGTGAGCATAAAAGGCATTTAGCTCATCTGGTAGGCTCGCGTCACGGCTGGGCTTCCCTTTGTAGTCCATAACATTTTTCAAGCCCTGCCTCATCCGACGAGCATCAGAGCCGGTGTAGTAGGATTCAATCTTAGTCCTGTGCTGACGCTTGCCTGTTTGATGGTTCGTCTGAGGGCGTAGCGGGATTTCTTATAAGCGTGTGTGTGTGTGTGTATAGTATGTGTATCTGGCTGGTTAATTATTGAGTTGATGTAAACTGGCAGCTTGATGCGTCCTAAATCAGACAGGTACAAATACGTAGCGTACTGTCAGCCATTAATGAGCAGCATTAGGTTAGATACATGAGTGATGAATAAATAGACGCTGGGAGGGTTTGCACACACTTGTGTTTAGAATGAGGAATGGGCTCAACTTATCCCCTTGCTTCTCCCATTGGCTCTCTGTGGTGGATCGGGTTAAAAGACACAACTTCGTAAATATCGTTCTAGAGCAATTTTTCGCAAAATTTTCATATATTAAAGCTATGCTGTGCCATCAAGGACATAATTTGAATCATTAAACTGGATCGAGAAATCATTTTTAGTGCTCAAATAATCTTTGTGGAAAGTCGCACCCTAAAGAGACTTCATTTGATATTAGCTGCAATAAAATATAATAAAATGTGATGAGATGAGATGCCTTTATTGTCAATTCACATGGTACTTCATCTTGCTCAGATAAGCATATCCAATTGTAATGCAATGAAAAACGCTTCAACAAATGCAACCAACACATTGACATATTTCTCTGGCATGATGTTACGTTGTCATGACAGTACAGAATGCAGTACGCTTACTTGACTGTTAGGTTGTCTTGGTAATTCAAGATGGCTGTTGTAATTATTGAGAGAATGAATGAAAATAAAGTTGAAGATATACATTAACAGTCTGAATAGAAAACGGCAGACAGTATGTGGGGGAGTTGTGTACTGGACAACATGTTACAATGACTCATCGACTGGAGACAGAAATAAAGTAAAGAATCAACACCCAGGGCACTACGTAGTTGATCAACTGCATCTTACATACTACTTAAACCTGCATTTTACTATGTAAGTCATATAGTTGAATGAATAATTCCTTTTTATTTATTACCTGAAAGTGTTGATAGGTCTGTATTGTGCTGTGTCCGTTTTATGTATGACAGTGTCAGTATTGACATTTGTCTCTGCAATGGCGTTTAACAGCCTTTGTTTGACAACGTGATGGTATATGTGCATGTCTGAGAGGTGTAAAACTTATCTCTCCACATTCCCTTGGGGACCCATAGGAGGAGCCTTGTGACTGGTTGTTATCGTTGCCCTGTGAAAGAGGAGGCATGATGGGGAGCGCAGGACAGACATCGTAACAACATCTAACTGGAAATAGTTTAACTGGAAATATAGGCTTCTGGTCTATCCCCAAAACCACCATCTCCTATATAACCACTGATCAATGTTATGATGCTTTTTCATTCATGTCACAAACCTTTCTTTTTCAATGCTTTTCTATTGAGCTATATCCCCCCCCCCCTCTTACCCTCTCAGCCTCATCCTTCCTTCCTCCTCTCTTTAATTTCAATTCCCTCTTTGTTTCAGAGACATAACTGGGAGGCTCTATGTGAGTAAGTGACAGCTCCTGCATTGTGACTCTGCTCTGCCGGTGTTGCTGATACTAAGATGCAGCCTGTTCTGTTCTGGTAACATGCGTCAGTCTGCTAATACTGCAGAGCTTTGCCCAGGATTTGTGCATGCATTCTTCATCTCTCTCTGTCTCTCTCACTCTCTCTCTCTCTCTCTCTCTCTCTGTCTCTCTCTCCTTCTCTCTCTTCCTCTCTCTCTTCCTCTCTCCCTCTGCCCCTCCCTCTTTCTCTCTCAGAGGCGGGCAATCTTCCAAATGCTGGTGGAGATAGCAGGTGCAGCCTCGTTTCTCTCTCTCACTTCCCTCCCTCTCTGTCTCTCTCTCCCTCTCGCTCTACCAGTCCCTGCTTTTTTCTCTCTCTCTCATTTGCTCTCCCTCTCTCTCTCTCAGCATCGGCAGCAGCAGGGCAGGGAAGCAGCTGTCTCCCTGATTCGAATACCAGAGCCACCGGTCTGCTGGATCAGCATCCTTGGCTAAAACCACAGGAGGGTCAGGCTGTAAAGCCGAAGAGTCTGTTGTGGAGATCTCTAATCATCCTGAAGCAATCCCTGGAGAGACAAAAACAGCAAAAACTGCAACAAATCCCAACATTGACTGGAAGGCTGCCATTCCTCATACAGGGACCTGAAGTAGAGGAACAGGGAGAGGAGTGGTACAGGGTGGTTTTCAACGGCTCCCTCTCTCTTTCTACATCTCCTTTACTGTCTTTTTCTGAGAGGATCCTTATCTTCTCTCTCTCTTCTTCTCTTTTTCTCAGTACGCGAATGTAGTTGGCAGATAAGGGACAGGTTTCTAGCTCGCTGCTGCATTAACAGGCAGTGCACAGACACGGCGGGGCAGAGAGTGGACAGCTTGGGGAACCTGAGCTACGGTAGGAGAGGAAGGGGACAACGCATCGCAAACGACAGAAACACCCTTATTCTGCCACCATTCACCCATCCTTTTCTCTCTCTATCTCTAAGCTCCAAGGTTGTTTTTTCTCCTCGTTGTCATCAATGGATTCTGTATTTTTTTCCCACTGGAGAATAGCAAACAACTCAGTGCTGGGAGTTGGCTTGGATTTGCTCCAAAACTGAAGAAAAAAAGCATAAAAAGAGAGTACCTTTGTGGATGTTGTAGAGAGCGGGTGGTCTGAAGAGGGAGCAACAGCGCACCCAGGGCAAATCTCTTTTCTCTCTGACGGGAGGGACAGCTTTCTATATCTGGGGCTGAGAAGCTGACTCAGCTACGGTGAGATAGCTGCAGAAACTCAAGGATCCTGTCTGCCTTGCCTACTTACTGTAGGTGAGGGATTCAGAACAGCCCCTGTAAGTTTTTCTCATCAGCATCAATAACTCAAACGCCCCATCTTGGAATATTGACCGAGGGAATGAGAAAGGGTGTGAAATAAAGAGGGCTATTCTATTCTCCTCTTCATCTATTTTGTCTGGATCGTCCTCGGAGTTGGAAGTCTTGGTCGCTTTTGGGGAGGATTTCAGTTGGACTAAAGATCATTCCAAGTTCCAACGCATCTACATCGTCTTTTTCCACCTCTGTTGTGCATCTCTGAGTGTGTCTGAGTGTGTTTGTTTGTACGTATCTGTATGTGTGTGTTACTGTGTGTGTGTGTGTATGCGTTTGTGAGCATCTTGTTGCCTGTGTTTCCTTCTTGATGTCCAGCATTGTCGGTTGCCATTCTGCCTCGTGCTGCCCATGCCTGTCACGCGCCTGGCCCCAAGGTTAACCCTTGCTAAGCCGCGTGCAGGATGAGCGAGAGCTCCGGTGCAGTCACATCCGGGGCGGTGATCCTGGAGGAGTGTCCAGAGAGGAGTGGGGAGCGAGAGCAGGTCCAAGCCCAAGAACCAGGGCGCCTGCGCTGTGGAGGCTGCACCCTGTGGCCCCGCCAGCAGACATGGCTATGTGTTGTCCCTCTACTCATAGGCTTCATTGGCTTGGGACTAAGCCTGATGCTGCTCAAATGGATTGTGGTGGGCTCTGTTAGGGACTACGTGCCCACAGACCTGGTGGACGCCAAGGGTATAGGACAGGACCCCATGTTTCCCCCCCATCTCTCCAAGCCCAGCGCCTTGCCTAAGAACTCAGACACCACCAGTACTACCACCACGGCAACCATTACTACCGTGGCTAACCCCACCACAACCACCATCATGGCAGTAAGGGGCAGAACTCAAACTGTCGTCGCCAACCACCCTGGTGGCACCACTACTACAGCCAAGGTGGGTGGTGCATCAGGCAGCCAGGTTACACCTCGCAGCACCACACAGCGCCAAGGCAACTCTGGGGGCGGAGGACCACAAGGCCCCCTTATTACTACAACCACCGCCGCACCAGTCGCCGCCTCCACTTTTACCACCTCCAGTCCTAAACCTTCTAACCCCACTGTGCTGCACGACTCCACACAAATGTGGACCCATGAACACACGACGGAGAGGCCTGCCTCCACTCCCACATGGACCCATGTGAACCGAAAAACACGTGAGTCACCACTATCTGTAATTACTGCTTGGTTTGAGAAGAAGCTACGGTACTGACTAGTCACTATTTCTTTCTAATTTGCGATTAACTATTTTTTAATCAAGACATTTAAATGCTTCCAGACATTGGCTGGTTTTGTGTTGCAAATCTAGATTTTTTTTTAAATGTGCCTTGGTTGGGTGATTTACCATTAATTTATATATATATATATATATATATATATATATATATATATATATATATATATATATATAAATTTATATATATATATAAATTTATATATATATATTTGGAATGGGATGTTCAACGTATGTGGACACCAGCCCGTTGCACATCTCATTCCAAAATCATGGGCATTAATATGGAGTTGGTCCCACTCTTCTGGGAAGGCCTTCCATTAGATGTTGGAACATTGCTGCGGGGACTTGCTTCCATTCAACCACAAGAGCATTAGTGAGGTCGGGCACTGATGCTGGGCAATTAGGCCTGGCTCACAGTCGGCATTCCAAATCATCCCAAAGGTGTTCAATGGGGTTGCGGTCACAGCTCTGCGCAGGCAAGTCAATTTCTTCCACACCGATCTCGACAAACCATTTCTGTATAGACCTCAATTTGTGCACAGGGGCATTGTTATGCTGAAAAAGGAAAGGGCCTTCCACAAACTGTTGCCACTAAGTTGGAATCACTAAATCATCTATAATGTTATTTTATGCTGTAGTGTTAAGATTTCCCTTCACTGGAACTAAGTGCCTGACATGAAAATCAGCCCCAGATCATTATTCCTTTTCCACCAAACTTTACAGTTGGTACTATGCATTGGAGCAGGTAGGGTTCTCCTGGCGTTCTCCCAGATTCGTCCATCGGACTGCCAGATGGTGAAGTGTGATTCACTGCTCCAGAGTCCAATGGTGGCGAGCTTTACACCACTCCAGCTGACCCTTGGCATTGCGCTTGTGTTCGTCTGCTCGGCCATGGAAACCCATTTCATGAAGCTCCCGACAAACAGTTATTGTGCTAATGTTGCATCCAGATGCAGTTTGGAACTTGGTAGTAAGTGTTGCAACCGAGGACAGACGATTTATACGCGCTACGCGTTTCAGCACTCGATGGTCCTGTTCTGTGATCTTGTGTGGCCTACCACATCGCGGCTGGCCGTTGTTGCTCCGAGACATTTCCAGTTCACAATTACAGCACTTACCAGGGAAGCTCAAGCATGGCAGAAATTTGATGAACTGACTTGTTGGAACTTGGAATCCTGTGACAGGGGGCATGTTTGGGGCGGCAGTGTAGCCTAGTGGTTAGAGCATTGGACAGTAACCGAAAGGTTGCAAGTACAAATCCCCAAGCTGACAAGGTACAAAATCTGTTGTTCTGCCCTTGAACAGGCAGTTAACCCACTGTTCCTAGGTTGTCATTGAAAATAAGAATTTGTTCTTAACTGACTTGCCTAGTAAAATAAAGGTAAAATAAAAAATATTTAAAAAAATAAAAAAAATGTTGAAAGTCACTGAGCTCTTCAGTAAATCCCATTCTACGGTCAATGTTTGTCTATGGAGGTTACATGGCTGTGTGCTCATTGTTATACACCTGTCAGCAACAGTTGTGGATGAAATAACCATATCCACTCATTTGAAGGGGTATGTGAACAACCCTTCAAATTAGTGAATTTGATTATTTCATCCACACCATTTGCTGACAGGTGCATAACAATGAGCACACAACCATTCAGCCTATTTTTGAATTAAGACAATAAAAACCTGTGTGATAGAATTCTGAGTTGTTGTTTAATGTGCAATTTCCAATGTGAAATTCACAAAGACTAAAGTTCTTTATGGATGAAAGGCAGGGATAGTGATGGTGGTTGTGGTTGTGGCTGGTAACTCCCCTTATGGAAGGGTAAAAGCTGCAGAAATAAATTATCCAGTGTGATGGATTTATCTAATGAGAGGTTCTTGCATCATTTTGCTTTCCTGGAAGATTACTGTCAGCACCCTCACTGGATTCCATATTCTCTTTTAAGAAATGTATGTTCAACGAATTTCCACGTGGAGTTGATGGACATCTGTCAGTGTAGCTATCTACAGTAGCATGCTAACCTTATCTAGCTAGCTAGCTAGCTGTCTTGCCAACCTTATCTAGCTAGCTAATATTATCTATTGTTGCTGTTGTTTTTAACTTACATCATATTCAAATGATTAGCTAGCTGGCTCTGTGGCTGGTTCTGGGGTTAATGTCCCTGGATTTGGAACTGGATTTGTCATAGATTTTACTTGCTATATTGTATTTACTTTGCCATCATGGCCTTTTTTGCCTTTACCTCCCTTCTCACCTCACATTGTATATAGACTTGTTTATACTGCATTATTGACTGTATGTTTGTTTTTACTCCATGTGTAACTCTGTGTCGTTTTATCTGTCGAACTGCTTTGCTTTATCTTGGCCAGGTCGCAATTGTAAATGAGAACTTGTTCTCAACTTGCCTACCTGGTTAAATAAAGGTAAAATAAATAAATAAAAATAAGTATTGATTTAGGGAAAACCTTGCCACAGATGGAAACCACTGGCCTATCTTTGACTTATCTCCAAAGTTTTGGCATCTTCTATAAATTGCAGCTGCGAATCTGCTGTAGAAATAATAAGTTGTAGCTCTGGATATATGGGTAACTTTTGAAAGATAGCTGATATGCATTTTTCTACATTGTAATGGACACAGTGCAGTCTTTGGTAGTTTGCTGGCAGGCTTTGGCTACGGTACAGCAAAGTCAATTCAGCCCATACTCATGGTTCTTACAGGGGAAGTGGCATGATAGACTACAATTATTTTGCTCATGATTATGCATGGCACAAATGACATAAGTTCCTTGAATCTTCATTCATGGGTTCCTTTTCAATATCTAGCTAACGTTACACCAATCAAATCAATGGAATGTGTAGTGAAACAAAACTTTAGTGGTCAAAACCATTCATTTTGGGGTGATGGGGGGAGCGCGTTTGCAAAATGCTATCATATCACAAATTATAACATTTATAAAATTGTTATATAGATTTTTTTAATACAGACTAGCTAAAACATATGTCAAAATTGACAAATTATCCAATATATTACGATCATTTTCTGGCAGAAAAAGTGAAGGTGAAAAATCATATGTTTGCACCCCCTATTTTTATTAGATCCATGGCTCAGGCGGCCAAGTGGACAGAAGGCTATTTGGCTCATCTCAGTCACGTAGAGGAATAACTTTGCAGCTGAAATAAACAATGCCATGCTTGTGTGTGGTAACAGTCATATATATAAAAGCCAGGCCTGAAACAAATGTGGGCTGAAAATAATTTGAATGTCATATCATAGGAAAAGACATCACATTAACACGGATTTGCACATAGACAACTGCCAACTGATATTTACACTTATAGTTTTGTAGAAATGTTTCTGCCTTCTGTAAGTTTAGGAAACATTGCCTTGAGCCTTGAAATTCTCCCTCATGGGGATGGTCCCGTGTGGCTCAGTTTGTAGAGCATTTCCCACAGGGGACCAGTACGAAAATGTATGCATTCACTACTGTGAGTCACTCTGGATAAGAGCTTCTGCTAAATTACTCAAATGAAAATGATGGAGGACAATGAAAGTTCACAAAAGTAAAGGTAGACATATCAATTACATTGTTAGTGTTTTTACTGATATCAATTCTGTTACCAAATCGGAATTCGAATTTCTGAAAGATCGGTAATAGGATTTCTGCGTTTGAATTGGCTACAATGGGAAGTCATAGTAGTCACACACCACAGCTTGGTTCTCAAGTTTGGACAGCTCAGTACAGTACAGTAAAGTAGAGTTCAGTACGGTACACAGTAGAGCACACTAGAGTTGTGTACACTATACTCTACTGTGGTCTACTGTACTATACTTAACTCTACTGTACTCTACTGCACTGAACTCTACAGTAGTCAAAGTGTCATGTCATAGCTGACACTTCATTCTTTCTGCAGACCTCGTTGAATCTTAGAGTTTTGTAAAATTTGGACACAAAAAACTGAGGTAGATTTTACCGAAATTCTGTTACCAAACTTTGCATCTGCACAGTAAATGTGTTTTTGTCAAATGTTCAGTGTAAATTGTTAAAAGTTGTCATTGTGCATAGAATGGTAGGGTTTGTTAAACTTTGAAATAAATGTTTTTTGTTTGGGATACATTTTAAGTGAAAAATCGGAGCAATTCTGTTACCGTGAAACTACCCATAGCCTATTTACTAGGGCTGTGACAATACCAGTATCGCAATATATTATACTTTGCAAAAATATGAAAACACGAAGCCGACCAAACCATTTGGTCCTTTAAAATCCTGCTGTATGGAAAATATTGTGTGCTACAGCTTGGAAAATAAATACATTTCAACATTAGTGCTGTTTCCTAAATAAGTTAAATCCAATTTGTGTTTAGTTTCCTTGCAATGGTACTAACGAGGATTATGATACTGGTATCGTCTTGGTCTTGCTATCTACTGTCTCAAGACTGGATTAATCTGAAAACAACAATGTTATGCTCTCCCAGTTCTATCCACTCTGCTGTCCTAGACTCCAGTCGTTGGATCACCATAGCCTATTGATTTGTGCAGGAGAGATTTTCTTGCAGTGATCAATCAACTTTGTACCTATGACTCCATTACTCCAATGATAGATATCATTTTTCCATCACGTTGTCTATTATGATCCTTGAATTACACAAAGCTAAGCCATACATCAAATTAGCAATGCATACAAACTCAATTCCCTTGTCTGTCTTCTGATGGTGTCCAAAGTAATCAGAATTGACTAGATTAGAATTAAGTGTGCTCTTTGATCATTAGAGTCAGTAAAAATGTTGTATTATTTCATAAGCAAAGAAAACACCAGGAGCCATTCATCACACATTCATTTATTAATTAACCATTTTAAGAATGCCATTTCGCGAGCAAGTGCTCCTGAAAACCATTAGGCCCCAGTGATGGATATCCCATGGAAAATGTCACTTCTCCAGCATGCTGCAGCAGCCAACTCTAATCCCACCCTCCCCCCCTTCCTATATCCAATCTTCCATCCTCCCACACATTGTTTGCAATTTCAAAAGGGCATATTTTCCTTAACTATCAATTACATTTAGATTTGCTTTAGGTATTTATTGAATTATCCTAATTAATGTACTACCTATCTTTACTGAATTATCCTAATTAATGTACTACCTATCTTATCACTGTCACACCCTGACCATAGTTTGCTTTGTATGTTTCTATGTTTTGGTTGGTCAGGGTGTGATCTGAGTGGGCATTCTATGTTGGATGTCTTGTTTGTCTATTTCTATGTCTGGCCTGATATGGTTCTCAATCAGAGGCAGGTGTTAGTCATTGTCTCTGATTGGGAACCATATTTAGGTAGCCTGGGTTTCACTGTGTGTTTGTGGGTGATTGTTCCTGTCTCTGTGTTTTGCACCAGATAGGGCTGTTTTTGGTTTTCCACGTTTATTGTTTTTGTTAGTTTATTCATGTATAGGGTCTTTATTAAAAAACATGAATAACCACCACGCTGCGTTTTGGTCCGCCTCTACTTCACCTAAAGAAAACCGTTACAATCACACATTCAATCATTTAAACTGAAGGTGCTGACAGACTTTTGTCCTTTAGATAATACATTCTGAATGTGAATGTACTGAGCAAAAATAAAAACGCAACATTTGAAGTGTTCACCCCATGTTTCATGAGCTGAAATAAATGATACCAGACATTTCATTTACACAAAAAGCTTATGTCTCACATTTTGTGCACAAATTAGTTTACATTCCTGTTGGTGAACATTTCTCCTCCTTAGCCAAGATAATCCATCCACCTGACAGGTGTTGCATATCAAGAAGCTGATTAAATAGCATGATCATTACACATGTGCACCTTGTGCTGGGGACAAAATGCCACTCTAAAATGTGCAGTTTTGTCATTCAATAATCCCACAGATGTCTCAAGTTTTGAGGGAGCGGGCAATTGGCATGCTGACTGCAGCAATGTCCACCAGAGTTGATGCAAGAGAATTGAATGTTAATTTATCCACCATAAGCTGCCTCCAACGTTGTTCTAGAGAATTTGGCAGTATGTCCAACCGGCCTCAAAACAGCAGACCACGTGCAACCACATGTCACGCACTGGCCTTAGTTATCTTTGTTTTCTTTAATATTTTTGGTTAGGTCAGGGTGGTTGGTTTAGTTTTTGTATTTTCTAGTTTTTGTCCTGTCTAGGGTTTTTGTATATCTATGGGGTTTTAGTATGTCTAGGTATATGTAGGTCTATGGTGGCCTGAATTGGTTCCCAATCAGAGGCAGATGTTTATCGTTGTCTCTGATTGGGGATCCTATTTAGTTTGCCATTTTCCATTTTGGTTTTGTGGGTTATTATTCTATGTTTAGTTGCATGTTTTCACTAGTCATATTGCATCACAGTTTGTTATTTTGTATAGTTTTGTTCAGTGTTGCATACATGTAATAAAATAGAATGTACGCTTTTCACGCTGCGCCTTGGTCTCCTCATGACGACAGTGACAAAATAACCCACCAAACCAGGACCAAGCAGCGTGAAAAGGAGAAACAGGGCTTATTGGGGAAATGGACCTGGGAGGAGATATTAGATATCGTCATCCTAAGGAGGAGATGGAGGCAGCGAAAGCAGAACAGCGATACTATGAGGAAAAATACCGGAGAATAGGTACAAGGCTTGCACGGAAGCCCAAGAGGAGTAGGCAGTCGGAGACCTGAGCCTACTCCTTGTGCTTACTGTGGGGGGCGTGTTACTGGTCAGGCACCGTGTTATGTGGTAGAACGCACGGTGTCTCCAGTGCGCTATTCTAGCCTGGTGTGCTCTATTCCAGCTCCTCGCACTGGCCGGGTTAGAATGGGCATCCAGCCAGGAAGGAGGGTGCCGGCTCAGCACTCCTGGTCTCCAGTATACCTCCTTGGACCAGGATATCCTGCGCCAGCTCTGCGTACTGTGTCTCCGGTGAGTTTGCACAGCCCAGTGTGTTTGCAGGGCGAAAATAAACATCCAGCCAGGATGGGTTGTGTCATCTCTACACTCCAGCCCTCCAGTGTGCCTCCACAGTCCAGTACGTGCTGTTCCTTCTCCCCGCACTCGCCCTGAGGTGCGTGTCACCAGCCCGGTACCACCAGTGCCTGCACCACGCACCAGGCCTCCAGTGCGCCTCCAGGGTCCAGTACGCCCTGTTCCTGCTCCTCGCACTCGCCCTGAGATGCGTGTCCCCAGCCCGGTACCACCAGTGCCGGCACCATGCACCAGGCCTATAGTGCGCCTAGGCAGTCCAGAGCATCCGGCGACCGTACCCAGTCCAGAGCGTCCGGCGACAGTACCCAGTCCAGAGTGTCCGGCGAAGGTACCCAGTCCGGAACCTCGAACGACGGGCCACAGACCGGAACCTCCAACGACAGGCCACAGCCCGGGGCCTCCAACGACGGTCCCCAGTACGGGGTCTCCAGAAAAGGTCCCCAGTCCAGAACCTCCGTCGATGATCCATGGTTCAGTGCTACAAGAGAGGACTCAGTGTAAAGAAGGGGGGCTCCGTCCAGAACCAGAGCCGCCACCGAGGTTAGATGCCCAGCCAGCCCCTCCCATATAGGTTTAGGTTTGCGGCCGGGAGTCCATACCTTTGGGGGGGGGGGGGTGTACTGTCACGCCCTGACCTTAGTTATCTTTGTTTTGTTTATTATTTTTGGTTAGGTCAGGGTGTGACGATGGTGGTATGTGTGTTTTTGGCTTGTCTAGGGTTTTTGTACATCTATGGCGTTTTGGTATGTCTAGGTAAATGTAGGTCTATGGTGGCCTGAATTGGTTCCCAATCAGAGGCAGCTGTTTATCGTTGTCTCTCTTGCCATTTTCCATTTTGGTTTTGTGGGTTATTTTTTGTGTAGTTGCCTGTCAGCATTCGTGTCTTATAGCTTCACGTTTGTTTTGTTAGTTTGTGTAAATAAAGAAGAATGTATTCTTATCACGCTGCGCCTTGGTCTCCTCGTTAGGACGAACGTGACACCACGCCAGCCCAGGACCTCCACATTGTGTGATACCAGCCACCTGGACAGCTGATGAAACTGAGGAGTATTTATGTCTGTAAGAAAGCCCTTTTGTGTGGAAAAACTCATTCTAATTGGCTGGGCCTCACTCCCCAGTAGGTGGGCCAGGCTGCCAAATTGGTGGGCCTATGCCCTTCCAGGCCCACCCATGGCTGCGCCCCTGGCCAGTCAGGTAAAATCCATAGATTAGGGCATAATGAATGTATTTCTATTGACATATTTCCTTACATGAGCTGTACTGTAACTCATTTTAACCGTTGATATCTCAATATATTTTCAGCAGGATGTGTATCCCTGGAAAAAAATCAGAGTTCATGTAAACTTTACAGTTTTTATAACACAGTTTGTCCCCAAAAATTTGGACTCTTGGCACAATTTACCCCAGATATAGGGAAACATTTAGCCATGGGAACAGGGTAAATTAAGCTGCCTACAAATGTCTGTACTGAATGAAATATTGCCACTACCTTTTTAAAACCATGTATATCTTTATTTCCCAAATGCAATTTACCACAAGGCAAACATTTTGACTATATTAGCCCACATTGCTACAAGGATACACTTTCATGCTAGGTTGAGGACCTCATATTAAAACTTATAGAGACCCCAACTGATGTATAGAACAATCTTAAACATTTAAATTAATTTAACTTCTTGAAAATCAGTTTTTTGGATGTGGTTTCTTCCTTCACAGACTCTATGAAATGATGAACTCTTCCTAAATATTTGGCCATAAAATACATTTTGTGTATGGTTTCCTAGAAATAAGGGTGGCTCAATTCATCCCTTTGGCTCAATTTACCCCACTCTCCCCTAATACAATTTGAAAGGGATGTTACTTTGTCTCAGGCATTGAGTATTGAATCAGGGTGTCAAGCAGCCATGCTTTAGCATCGTTCACTGGCACTATGCTAGATTACTTTTTACTCAAGCCATCCTTAATCCAGATTAATTTCTCATCACTCTGGAGGAGCAGATAAACAGAATTATGCACCTATCATTAGTCACACACATGATGCGGTTACAAGCATCCCAGTGATTGGGATTGTATTGATAGACAGTATTCTGTACCGTATAAGACTGTGAAATATGTTCATTGAAATGTTGCCACTTATTAGATTCTATGAATAAGCCATTTTTCATACAATACTCATCAAACAAGTGTGTTGTTTTCCAAGTGAAATACAAACGTGTTAGTTTCACATATAACATTTCAAGTTCTAATGTCACATGCACAAGTACAGTGAAATGCCTTTCTTAAAAGGCCCAATGTATCTTAAAAAATAACATATAGTAGAACAAAAACAAGAAATAAAAAGACCAAGAGAATGCAAGAAGCTATATACAGGGTCAGTTGCAACAGCATATTTACTATGTGCATGATACTGGAGTGATAGAAATAGATATGTATGGGGGTAATGTGACTAGGTATCAGGATAAATGATAAACAGAGTAGCAGCACTGTAAGTTATGATTGTATGTGAGTGTGTGTGTATGTCTGTAGAGTCAGTTAAAATGGGGGTTCATGTTATGTGTGTGTTAGAGTGTCAGTATGCGTGAGTGTTTAGAGTATTGTGAGTGTGCACAAAATACAAATAAAATACAATGGTCAACTCAGAAAGTCTGTGTAACCATTCTGTTAGCTACTTAGCGGTCTTATGTCTTAGGGATAAAAGCTGTTCAAGAGCCAGTTGGTCTCAGACTTGATGCAGCGGTACCTCTTGCCGTGCATAAACCAGAGAGAACAGTCTACGGCTTGGGTGGCTGGAGTCTTTAACAATTATCTGGGCCTTCCTTTCACAACGCCTAATATAGAGGTCCTGCATGGCAGGGAGCTCGGCCCTAGTGATGTATTGGGCTGTCCGCACCCCGCTCTGTAGCGCCATGTGATCGAGAGCGGTGCTGTTGTCATACTAAGAAATGATACAGCCAGTCAAGATGCTCTCAATGGTGCAGCTGTAGAACCTTTTGAGGACTTGAGGGTCCATGCCAAAAGTTTTCAACCTCCTGAGGGGGAAGAGGTGCTTTCATGATGTAAGATGACCCAGTCACTACAATGGTACAGGTGTCCTTCCAAGCAAAGTTTCCGGAGAGGAAAGAAACCGCTCAGGGATTTCACCATGAGGCCAATGGTGACTTTAAAACAGTTACAGAGTTTAATGGCTGTGATAGGAGACAACTGAGGATGGATCAACAACATTGTAGTTACTCCATAATACTAACCTAATTGACAGAGTGAAAATAAGGAAGCCTGACATAATAAAAATATTCCAAAATATGCATCCTGTTTACAATAAGGCACTAAAGTAAAACTCCCAAAAAATTGGTAAAGCAATGAGCTTTATGGCCTGAATATAAAGCGTTACTATACAATATGTTTGGGGCAAATCCAACACAACACATCACTGAGTACCACTCTTCATACTGTATTTTCAAGTATGGTGATGGCTGCATCATGTTATGTGTATGCTTGTCATCGACAAGGACTAGGGTGTTTTTTTAGCATAAAAATAAATGGAATAGAGCTAAGCACAGGAAAAATCTTAGAGGAAAACATGGTTCAGTCTGCTTTCCAACATGCGCTGGGGGACAAATTCACCTTTCAGCAGGACAATAACCTAACACACAAGGCCAAATATACACTGCAGTTGCTTACCAAGATGATATTGAAGGTTCCTGAGTGGCCTACTTACAGTTTGTCTTAAATCAGCTTGAAAATCTATGTCAAGACTTGAAAATGGCTGTCTAGCAATGATCAACAACCAACTTGACACAGCTTGAGTAATGTTTTTGAGAATAATGTGCAAATATTGTACAATCCAGGTGTGCAAAGCACTTAGAGACCTACCTAGAAAGACTCACAGCTGTAATCGCTGCCAAAGGTGATTCTAACATGTACATGTGTAAATACTTATGTAAATGAGATATTTCTGGATTTCATTTTCAATAAATTTGCAAAATTTGTTAACTTTGTAATTATGGTGTATTGTGCGTAGATGTGTGAGAAAAAAACATATATTTAAACCATTTTGAATTAAGGCTGTGACACAACAAAATGTGGAATAAATCAAGGGGTATAAATACTTTCTGATGGCACTGTAGGTGGGTGAGAGCAGTGTGAAGTGCAATTGAGATTGCGTCGTCTATGGATCTGTTGGGGCGGTATGCAAATTGGAGTGGATCTAAGGTGTCTGGGATGATAGAGTTGAGATGTGCCATAAAAACAGCCTTTCAAGCACTTCATGATTACAGATGTGAGTGCTACAGGGTAGTAGTCATTGTGGCATGACGTCATCTTAAGACATGTGGGGATTACAGATTGGGACAAGGAGAGGTTGAAAATGACAGTAAATATGCCTGCCAGCTGATCTGCACACGCTCTGAGAACGGGCCCTGGAATACCTTCCATTAGCCCATGTTTCACTGAGATCATTTACTGCTGTATTCTATTGATTTGACACTCCGAAGTGGAATCAGAGCCATTTAGGATCTGATGGGGGCTATAAACAAGATTTATTAGGAACTCTTCAATCCTGGTGCCTCTAGTCTAAGATTAAAGTGAGCCCATTCCCATGTTTGGTGGGCCTATTCCCTTTCATGAGGCCTTAGGCAACTCAATGCACTGTACCACACCCAGCTACAGTACAGTGATAGTGAACATTGACCTATTCAATAAATGACATTAATTGATGTGCTGTCTGTCTGATTTTAGGTCATATTTAAGAGTGTACTGTGCATGCTTGCCTGTTTGTATGTGTGTGTTTGAATGTGTGTGTATGTGTGTGTGTGTGTGTGTGTTTGCGTGTGTGCCGACAGGGTGGGGATGGGGTGGCCTAGATATGACCCAGTTGTGACACCCAGACTATTGAAAGCTAGGATTCACTGCTCATCCTTGAAATCTGATTGCTTCCCACCTCTAAGAGGATTTATGGGCAGAATTACAACTCCTGGACATGCCCCTTGTTTGGGGTTTGGCAGTCAAATCATCATGTTATGTTTATCAGTATATTACTAGAATCATGACCCAAAATATTTTGGTCCTTGGTATTAAATATCAATGCAATAGCTTGTATTGCAGTGTTCAGAAGGAGATGTTGAAAGAAGGTTTGCATGGGTGAAGTCATTGCCAAAGTCAGAAATTCTAAGATTCTTCCCAGACTGCTTTGCAAAATGTGACACGCTGTGAATTTGCACAGAGATTTTGGAATTAGATCAAAGTACAAGTTGAATCAAAGCTGGGCCATCAGACATGGCTTCAGTCTCATCTACCACTGAGCTGGTTCATCAGTTAGACTAACAATATATGATTATTAACTGGTATGCCTACCTATCTTTATTAGTTATTGATAGTAGGCTATATAAGCCAAGCTCAAGGAGTGTTTAGATGGGTGGGTGCTACACTGGAATTAGAGAACTATGAGTGAGGTGTGGGGACATCATTCAGGGTGACACCAGATGTAACATGTGTATAGTGCACTCAGAATGTGCACCTTGACTTTTTCCAAATTTTGTTGTTACAGCCTTATTCTAAAATTGATTAAATTAATTAATCTACACACAATACATTTTTTATTCAAAGGTATTAAAAATAAAAAGCTGAAATATCACATTTACATAAGTATTCAGACCCTTTACTCAGTACTTTGTGGAATCACCTTTGACAGCGATTACAGCCTCATGTCTTCTTGGGTATGACGCTACAAGCTTGGCACACCTGTATTTGGGGAGTTTCTCCCATTCTTCTCTGCAGATCCTCTCAAGCTCTGTCAGGTTGGATGAGGAGTGTTGTGCACAGCTATTTTCATGTCTTTCTGGAGATGTTCGATTGGGTTCAAGTCCGGGCTCTGGCTGGGCCACTCAAGGTCATTGAGACTTGTCCAAAAGCCACTCCCGCATTGTCTTGGGTGTGTGCTTAGGGTCGTTGTCCTGTTGGACAATTCATCCCAGTCTGAGGTCCTGAGCGCTCTGGAGACGGTTTTCATCAAGGATCTCTCTGTACTTTGCTCAGTTCATCTTTCCCTCGATCCTGACTAATCTCGTAGTCCCTGCCGCTGAAAAAAATCCCCACTGCATGACGCTGCCACCACCATGTTTCACCTTAGGGTTGGTGCCAGGTTTCCTAAAGACGTGACACTTGATATTCAGGCCAAAGAGTTCAATGTTGGATTCATCAGATCAGAGAATCTTGTGTCTCATGTTCTGAGGGTCCTTTAGGTGCCTTTTGGCAAACTCCAAGTGTGTTGTCATGTGCCTTTTACTGAGGAATGGCTTCCGTCTGGCCACTCTACCATAAAGGCCTGATTGGTGGAGTGCTGCAGAGATGGTTGTCCTTCTGGAAGGTTCTCCCATCTCCACAGAGGAACTCTAGAGCTCTGTCAGAGTGACCATCGGGTTCTTGGTCACCTCCCTGACCAAGGTCCTTCTCCTCCTATTGCTCAGTTTGGCCGGGTGGCCAGCTTTAGAAAGAGTATTGGTGGTTCCAAACTTCTTCCATTTAAGAATGATGAAGGCCACTGTGTTCTTGGGGACCTTCAATGCTGCAGACATTTTTTTGGTACTCTTCCCCAGATCTGTTTCTTGACACAATCCTGTCTCAGAGCTCTACAGACAGTTCCTTCAACCTCATGGCTTAGTTTTTGCTCTGACATACACTGACAACTGTGGGACCTTATATAATGTAAACAGGTGTGTACCTTTCCAAATCATGTCCAATCAATTGAATTTACCACAGGTGGACTCCAATCAAGTTGTAGAAACATCTCAAGGACGACCAATGGAAACAGCAAAGTGTCTGAATACATACCGGTTTTCAAGGAAAATATCGCAGACAGCTAAATAAAGTTTAAAAAGGAATGGCATATATACTGCCAAGTATATTCAATTACTGTATTAAGAGTTTCTCAAACACCAAGTCTTGAAAATGGCTCCCCAGTAACAGTCAAGATGGCAAATCAAATGGCTATTCACATGATTTATCATTACTAGTCTAGCAGGGGTTATCAGAAAGCTGTTTTGGATTTACATTTCAAGCAATTTGAATATTTCTGACCCTGCATCTCTAACAGGATGCAGAAATACATTCTCATGCATTGCCATTAGATTGAATTCCTCTCTGAAGCTTTCGCAATAAAGCCTCATGTTACTTTGATTTATCCTGGTGAAATGTCCTAAGGAGGGAAGAGCCTTTAAATATGTATGTGCAGAAAAGGAAACATGTTCAATATGTAGAGGAAAATGTGAATAATTGATGATGCCCTATGACAAACTCAAAACAAGAGCGAAACATGGCCTATGCTTCATGAATTGGATAGAAGAGATACAGACATAAGCTAGAGATACAGGATGACACAGGGTGAAATGCTAACGGTCGAAGAGTTGACAAGGTGTGTTCTTGAGACTTTTCACCAGGAGATGCTCCATTGCTTCTTGAAAAGCGGGGCAACCCTGGGTAGCCTAAACGGAACACAGAAACGACCTCCCTCGGTCCAGTAGCATGTCTCGCAAACCCATTGCTCCCAAAGGTGACGGAGTACAAAGTGGCCGAATGCTAGAGTTGTATCCTTTTTATCAGAGGGGATTTTGATAATGAATTCCGTTGTAAGCAGGCCTGAGATGAGGTTCCTTAGATGTCTATGGCGGGGAGATGTGAGATCAGTTGATATATTTTGGATTGGCTTTCAGACCCCAGCTCCACTTGTCCTCCAGAGATGGATTGCCACTTTACTCAGAACAGGGACGACACAGAAGTGTTTAGTCCTTGCTGATGACAGTATAAGGACTTGCATTAATAGTTACCTACAGCAAACTGGCTTGAACTGATTCAATAAGTGATGCAATGAAAAATGCGAGCACTTGCCACATGCCACCTGTCACTTCGAACTTTGCAGAACGAAATGATTTGTCTAGCATTCCTGGAATGATGAAATTCCTGGAGCCACCAAACCTCATATTCTTCTTGGGCAGCAAATGTCTGGTTTGAACTCCAATTCCAATACCGATCTCCATTAAAAAACGCCTTGCTATACACAGGAATGACAGGGACATTTATGAGTTATTGTCCTATTATCTACAGCAGGCATTATTAATAATGAAATGCTTGCGTTTGTGGTGCAGTAGTTCATGTGATTTGGTTGAGCAGCCCATCATTAAATAAGATAGATACAGTATAATCTATATGTAATGGGTATCATGCTTCTATGGAGATGGTATAGGGTTTGTCAGAATGTGTAGAATGGAGGCTTGCCTTAGGAGCTTGTCTTCATTATCAGCATATCGGTCTATGTCACAGCTGCTCTCAGCCAAAATATGCCTTACACTGAATCATCATGGGCAGTATAACACATCCATTATGTGCTATTTTGTAGATATTTTGTTATCTGACATTTCCCTCATCCTGAAATTCAATTGTTCTTATGAATGACGACACCCAGGAAAGGTAATGTACTGATGTTCCACTAGACCTATCAATATTCACAGAAATGTAGCATGTACAGTACATTCCTTAAATGTGTTCTCTAATGTGTTGTATATATATATAAATTCATTCTAATTGATTTAAGCTTGAAAAGGAGTGATTATCATTTTGCCAACTCTCCCTTGCGCCTCTCTTTTTCCTCTTGCAAGTAAGCTGCAAACCGTTTATTAACATCAGTGAGCAAACAAACGTCACAGCGCTTTGATTTTAGCTACGGTCAGTAGCTGGTGCTGTGGTTTGTAGCCTATTATTCTGTAGCAGCTTCAAAGGAGCTGAGCAGTGTGACAAATGTGGGCCATAAACCTCCAGCAGCTTGGCAGGACTGCCGGTGGACGCTGGCCAAGATCAGACCAGAGAAATAGCCTACTGAGGAGGAGGAAGAATCCTCTGGTGGCAGCCAGACCTTACCCCAAAACACACCCCAAAAGGAACACACAAGTCTAGGTAGAGCTCATCAAGGCAAAACATGGCACAGTATGTTCTGTCCATTCTGGCTGATAACCATCCTGGCTGATAACCATGCTGCTAAATACAGAATACAGCTGCTACCGCCATTGTTTAACCTACAAAGAGGGGATTATTTAATTGATTCAAGTCAAAGGCAAGTCCATTTACGCTCTGCATTGATTCAGTATCTCCCTCAAGGTCAATTTAGGATTAGATTCAGTTTCCTTTGATTCCACCACTGAGTTGAATGTCACCTGACTGGAGAAATTGCTTCATGGTGTGTGCACGGAATGTTTTGGCATGGTGCATGAGAGAGTAAGTGTGCACATTTGAATGATCACTAATTAGCAGTGTATTTGTGTTGCCATGGCAGTCTTCTGGAGGTTGACTGTCTTCCCCCTTCTGTTTCCCCACTAATATGGTTCTCCCCTGGGACTTCTTCTCTAACGAACAAAAATATAAACACAACATGTAACAATTTCAAAAATGTTACTGAGTGATAATTCATATGAAGAAATCAGTCAATTGAAATAAATTAATTAGGCCATAATCTATGGATTTCATACGACTGGGAATACAGATATGCATCTATTGGTCAAATATATATAAAAAAATAAAAAGTAGGGGCGTGGATCAGAAAACCAGTCAGTATCTGGTATGATCACCATTTGCCTCATGCAACACAACACATCTCCTTTGCATAGAGTTGATCAGACTGTTGATTGTGGCCTGTGGAATGTTGTGGCACTACAATGGGCCTCAGGATCTCGTCACTGTATCTTTGTGCATTCAAATTGCCATTGATAAAATACAATTGTGTTTGTTGTCCGTAGCTTGTGCCAGCCCATTCCATAACTCCACCGCCACCATGGGGCACTCTGTTCACAATTTTGACATCAGCAAACTGTTTGTCCTTACACCGCCATACACGTGGTATGCGGTTGTGAGGCCGGTTGGCCGTTACTGCCAAATTCTCTAAAACGACATTGGAGGCTGGTTACGGTAGAGAAATTAACATTCAATTCTCTGGCAACAGTTCTGGTGGACGTTCCTGCAGTCAGCATGCCAATTGCATGCTCCCTTAAAACTTGAGAAATCTGTGGCATTGTGTTGTGTGTCAAAACTGCACATTTTTGAGTGGCTTTTTATTGTCCCCAGCACAAGGTTCACCTGAGTAATGTTCATGTTGTTTAATTAGCTTCTTGATATGCCCCACCTGTCAGGTGGATGGATTACCTTGGCAAAGGAGAATTCCTCTCTAACAGGGAGAGGAATTTGTGCACAACATTTGAGAAATACGGGTTTTATGTGTATGAAAAATGTCTGGGGTCTTTTATTTCAGCTCAATACTTTACATGTTACGTTTATATTTTTGTTCAGTGTATTTTAATTCTGTATTCCCATTCTCCCTGTTTCCCAATCATCATCATCATCATCATCTTCCATGGACACCACATGTTCTCAATGTGTAATGACATACCCTGAACTATTGAGAAGCATCGTAAAATGTGTTTGGTACCAATCATTTAAATGTTTTATTTCAACCATGCAGATTCAATTGCTGTTATCACGAAGATACTGTACATGTCTTCCATTAACTGAATGTGCGTGTGCCTGAGTGCCTGCATGCTTGTTTGTGTGAGTGTAGGTGCATACCAGAGGAGGCTGGTGAGGGGAGGACAGCTCATAATAATGAATGGAATGATGCTACAGTATCAAACACATGGAAGGGGTTTGATGTGTTTGATACCATTCCATTTTTCCCTTTCCAGCCATTACTATGAGCCCGTCCAGCCACCACGGCTGCATACTCATCTTTGGGTGTGTGTTCATATACATTATGTGAGCCATCTGAGGAAGAGAAGGGCCATCTTGTGTCCCACATGAGATATTGATTCCAGTATTATTTTGCCTTTTTTCCTCTCAGCAGTTTAGCAGAGCCCTGTGTTCATGCGTAGGCTCTGATTATCTAGGTGCAGAGCGTTTGGCTGCTGTTATTTTTAGCTTTTAAGATCAGTTTGAGCTGTGCAGGCTGTGGGGGCCTGGTTTTCTGGCACAGGACTCCTTTCCTTCATCTCTACCACACATCTCCCTTTCTGTCAGCCAAAACCCATTAAGTCCTGATCAGAAAACTGGCTTGATTGGTGCATATCATTTCTTAATTGTTATTTCTGCAAGACATTTTTGATATCAGTGTGTTGAGCTGATTCAGAAGTATGTTAAACAGTTGGTATGTCAGCGAGCACTCTGAGCCTCATATACACACCCATTCCACTCTCTTGGTGTCATTGAAATGGCTGATGTAAAATTTCACATAAGGGCAATGCAACCTTGATGGAACCCCCCCCAATCTACGACAAAGAGAGAGACACACACCAAATGCTTAAGTGCAATGCTCTGCTACACAGTAGCGCTCCGGGCCCTGCCCTTGGGTAGTCTGTTACATGGCTTTACTCTCTAATCATGACATGGAACAACCCGCTCAGAGTGTGCCAGGGTACTCTCACAGAGTGCAACGTTAGGCTATCAACACTTCCCCTTTCTGTCCCCTCCATGCTTATTACGGTGGCACACGTCTCAGAGAGACACTCTCTCTGGTTGTGACAGGCCTCAGCCCTGTGGCTCTCTGCTCCATGGCAGAGTTGTGGTGGGGGGGAGAGTGACTCTACACAGCCACGAGAGGAGAGGCAGAGTCATCCATCTACACTGGACACTATCACTTCATCGTCCCTTCCACAGCCTACTCAATGCATCTACATTTATATTGGCCCTGCTTCGAGAAATCCACCAGAAGGCATTTAGATTGAAGGTGATGTATAGTGGATGTGTGCTGTAGGGTAGGATAGGAAGAGGTATGGTCAGCTTTTTGGTAGCTACTGCATTGAGGAACATGGGGCCAGTCCGACGTGCTTGGTTTACGCTGAGATGAACATGTCGGTGATGAAGCTGTCAGAGGCCTGTCCGCCACCTGTCAATAGTGAATGATGGCTCTCTGTTTCTCTAGCTTAGGAGCAGGCATACAGGCAGAATCCGCTTTTGTCCATTTTTCAATTTGAGCGTAATATTATTATTTTTTATATAGCCTACACTTTCTCGTTCTGAACACCAGTGGGAGGGGTGTGGCTTCCTGACAATAATCACAAGAGCAGCTGCTCACCGATGTAACAGCTCCAAGCAGTTCCACCTCCTACACCACCAAAACATCAGGCTTTCGCCTGTTAACGCTTGATCTGATTCAATCTAGGCCTTAGTGGAGGACACTGAGACAAGGAGTCATGGTGGCAGTTTAGTATGAAGTACTGTACAGCTATCTTTCACCAATATACCAGGGCTGTACTCGGTAGTTGTCTCATGTTTCACATATTTTTTTATGCGTAATATATTGAGATATTGCTGACCCTGTTTAGAGTCAGTTCAAGGTAGCTTTGGGCTAATTGTGGTGTGATCTCAGCAGGTGTGAAGACAGCTCTGCCTATTGAGCCCCACAAAGGAGGTGTTATAATACCCATAAAACCTAGCGGTCAAACAGGGAAATGGTTCCAATTGTTTTTCTGGAAAAAGAAGAAGCTCCGATGCAATAATTTGCTTGGTTATTAAATTATTGCATCGGAGCATCTTCTTTTTCCAGAAAAACAATTGGAACCATTTCCCTGTTTAAAAAAATATGACAAGCTGTCTTCATCAGGGTATAATTGTTTTTCTAACATTCATGTTTCCCATAGAAGATTTTAGAAACACTTAAAATAAGGGCTGTTTTGGGTAGGCTTACTTACCCGTGACGTTTTGATAAAATGTAAATCTCTTTCGGACAAGTTTACTTTTATCAGTATATTCGGCTCTATTTACTCTGGACTCATGATAATTAGCATCAAAGTAGACATCATGCAAACTACAAGTCCCTGTAAGGTCCTGCAAGTCATCTTTAGCTGACACCTTTGCTAACAGGTATTGAACTTGCACAAGACAGTTCACAAAATTGTCAATTTAAAGAAATGTTCCCAATTTATTCTTTACTGCATTTACCTAACATCAGATAATCCACATTGTTATCTTTACCTCTATTTGGCAGTCTCGTCCAGATTATCATGGCATTTGTAGTTATTTATGATAGCCACGTTAGCAGTTAATTAGCATTTCATTTTGGGGAGTAAATACTGTCATGTCTCGTCAGAAGGCATGGACCAAAGCGCAGCGTAGTAAATGTTCAGGATTTTTATTTATCAAACCACTTGAACAAAAATAACGTGAAAGAAGAACAGTTTTGTAAGGCAAATTAACTATACGGAAAACAACTACCCACAAACACAGGTGTGAAAAGGCTGCCTAAGTATGATTCCCAATCAGAGACAACGATAGACAGCTGCCTCTGATTGGGAACCACACTCGGCCAAAAACAAAGAAATAGAAAACATAGAAATAAAGAAACTAGAATGCCCACCCTAGTCACACCCTGGCCTAACCAAAATAGAGAATAAAAGCCTTTCTATGGCCAGGGCGTGACAAATATAGGCGAATATATTGATAAAAGTCACCTCGTCCTAGAGGGATTTACACTGTTATCAAAACCTCATGCCACGGTAAGCCTACACGAAATACAGCCTTTATTTTAATTGTTTCTAAAATCCCGTATTGGAAAAATGAATGGTGGAAAAACTATTGGAACCATTTCACTGTTTGACCCCCAGGTTTTATGGGTATTATGACTTGTACTGTGGTACAAGCCAGTTTGAATTATACATCAAATGTTCCGGGCACAGCTTGGACAAATACCTTTTTTTCACATTTGATAACGCCCTGTTAACAATTGATATTACGCTTGCGAAGAGTGGCATTGTACAGGCGAGCTGTCTAAAATATAAGTGAGAGCATTGCAGGCAAGTGACGGAGCAATAGCAATCGTGTCATGGCAGATGTGAATTACAACCCTGGCACTCTCTGCTGTTATGTGCTATTAAAGCGCATCAGAGCGCACACAAAGGTTACATACTACACACTGCTGTTCTATTCAAAATGGTGGCTGTGCAGATAAAGTACTGCTGAGAGAGATGGAGAGCATTTTAGATCTAATTATTTTGTGTGTGTGCTTGTGTGCCCCTATTTTATATGTTTAAGTTGGATGTTATTTTCAGAGGGTGGTGTTTCATACAGTGGAAGGAGCAGCCATAGAGGAAAGCGACCTTGTTGGCCTCACCCTTCTACTGGACGTGGATGACGCATCCCTCGTATTAGAGACAACTGCCATTAATGCACAGGCTTGGGTCTCTATGGGATTAATGGGATTTAGACTCTTTTGCCCTCTTTATCTCTCTGCCTCTCTCTCTCTTTCTCCCCCTGTCGCTCTCTGTCCTGCTCTCTTTTTATATATATCTCTCTTTCTCTCACTCTCTGTCTCTATCTCTCTCTGTCAACACACAGGATTGCGTCAGAAAATCTACTCATTCTCTCAAAGCTAAATCCACATAATGGTATTGGGAGTTTATCAGTCTCTAAACTCCCTCCCCTATAACATCTGTCACTCTGTCACGGAACTCTGTCTCCCCTTCTGTCAATCATCCCCCATTCCAAGAGTAGTGGTACTCTCTCTACCACTCTGGCAGTAAGTAAGATGGGCTTCCACAGTCTCTGTGTAGTTGACTTGTCTCCCTCTCTACTCTATCACTGAATAGTGGGTTTCTCTCCCTTACCTTAACTGTTCTATTCTGAACTATCACTGCAGTGGACTTTGTAATGGACTTCTCACCCCACTGTCCCTCTGGGTACTGGATTTTTCTCCTCTGCCATTAGAATTCAGGGCAAATGCCATCCACTTCTGGAACCTTCTCACCCTCATTAATGCGGCCGGACCTTCAGGCGTCCAGATCTAAACACATATTAACCTTTAGCGAAATGCTTTCTTCCAAACCTCCAATTTGCTGTGCTTTTCCGCATACATTCAGCGCCAGATAGCATTATTTTGGGCGGTGTGATGTATGGCCCTGCATACAGGCCTAGCCGAGGCAGTTATTGCTCCTTTGTGACAGAGAGGAAAAAACTGCTCAGGTTGTGCCCATATCTCAGGACCAACACGTTAATAAATTATGATTTTACAATGATATATGGGTGTACAGGTGTGCATAATGGGAAGGCTCCCTGGGTATAGGATGTGTTTTTGTCTGGGTTCGCGCTCATAAACCACTCTAATTACTATGTAAATGCTATAAAGACTTCATATTTATTTTTGCTATGTTGTAAATTACACTTGTTTGTACCGTCCAAATTGCTTACACATAGTAGTTTACCTCTTGAACTGACTGGAGATCAGTGGACTTCTCTGCGTCTCCATCCTCCATTTTGAGGGTATTGTGTGCATGTGGCTGGATCTGTTCACACAGACAGCTAATATTTGCCTTTGATCCCTGCAGGACATCTTGCAGTTCTGATGCATCACACATTGTAATGGGCTTGCTCCAACTAGGCAACTATCACGTAGATATTTTTACTGAAGTCTTTAAACAGTTTTTTTATTTAATTAGGCAAGTCAGTTAAGAACAACTTATTATTTATAATGACAGCCTAGGAACAGTGGGTTAACTGCCTTGTTTTTATTTGTCACATACACATGGTTAGCAGATGTTAATGCGAGTGTAGCGAAATGCTTGTGCTTCTAGTTCCGAGGGGGCAGTTACCTTGTCAGTTTGGGGATTCGATCTAGCAACCTTTCTGTTACTGGCCCAACGATCTAACCACTAGGCTATCTGCCACTCTTAAGTGTTGGCTGGCTTTGGTCATGTGTCTTTGCTACAAAAATACCCTACATCCAATTATAGTGAGGTCCTATCTAGATCAACAACAACAGACCCTTTAGTCAAAGACGAGATTGGGGACTAAATGTAGTCTAGATGTTGCTATAAGGAATGCATACAACATCTTAAAATACAATTCAGTAGATGTAAGGTTATGCTGTGGATCTAGATAATAAGTTCCAAGTTCTACTTAGTAAGGATGTTTGGTCCTGGATGTGAATGAATGTTACTTGTGTACTGTGAACCAGCTCCTCTCCTGGGCTTTCTGCTTGGAGATAAATGAGTTTCAATCCCTGAGTCATTGTTTACACTGGCATTATTCCAACCTAGTCCTGATTGAGTAGAAGAAATTAGGAACCTGCCTTAAATCCCTTCAAGATATATTGGGAACACTTTAGCGAAGGACACTGTTTAAACTATTAAAACCGTGTTTTACGACAGTAAATTCTCCAACTCTGGGAGACACTAGTGGCTGTTCTCACTGTAAATTGTCATGTTTTCAACCACCGATCTGAAGGATTTCAAGGTATTTTTGATACAGTGCATTTATCGCCCATACTCTGCTCCCAGTAGTACATGCCTGAGTTGTAGCTAAATTGCTCTAGCCAAGCTGTCTTGACCACTGTTTTCTGGGCTGGACTGTGGAGATTGAACTGTCAGACTGGACAGTAATGGACTAAAATCCTCCAGAGGAGAGCCCCTCTACCTTCTCTCCTCTCACGTGCCAGTTTATATTGACCCTACCTCGGGCGTGGCTGTGCTTCTATACAATCCTTATTTGTGAGTGTTTTTCTGCATGGCAGTGGAAGGGTCCGGGCCATGGTGTGATGGATGGCAGGACGGATGCCCGTTCCTCACTCCTGGGCCCAGCTTTACCGGTAATGGGTTGCAACACGATAGCAGTATAACCTGAGGACAACCCGGGGGAAGAAGGAAGCCCAGGCTATTCCTCCAAAGCCCAAATCCGACAGAATAAAGCACAGAGGTTTTCTGAAACGTGAAGGTGATTTACAATCTCGCAGTGAGGGAAAGGAATCATGGATCATTTCCAGGTACCTAAAGTGTTTCTTTCTTCAATTGTTCAAACAAAGATGCATACACTTGCTTTCACAGTATCATGGTGCAAGGCAGCCAACAATCCTCAGTAAATTGTTTTGTCCCATGATGACCTAGAACTTCCTCATACCCCTTAGTATTTACAGTATGTGATTAGCCTATAGGGAGACGGCAGTGGGCATTAAAATTCATGGACCGAGGACACTGCAGATTTACATAAGAGTGTGCTTGACAGTTTAATTGCATCATGAGTAGAATAACAAATGTCATGGAAACCACTTAGCATGGAAATAATGCATTTCCGTTGACCTATCAACCCCTCCTACTATTGGTTGTATGAGTTTTACTGTTTCATTCAAACCACCCCTTATGTGTTCTGTGTCATATGTCCCTTCTCTATTGGGTACAGGTTAGGGAGATTGAGCTGTATTTTGAACAGGAAGTCACAGAGGAAGGAGAAATAAACAAGTTCAAAGGAAGTATTGACGTGCTGAAAGTTCAGCCAGTTAACACACAGCTTAAAACCCTATACATAACATACATAACCCACCCGCAATCATAACCCACCCGCAATCAGGGGTCACTTCACAGTTCCCAAGTCCAGAATAGAGGCTGGTTCTTTGGTTGTGATGTTCTTTGGTCGTGGTGTTCTTTGGTTGTGATGTTCTTTAGTCGTGGTGTTCTTATTTTGGATGTGTGTTGCTGTTCCTGTCCATTAGAGTTCTGTATTTTGTCATGTTCTATGTTTTGTGTGGAACCCAGGAGGAGTAGCTGCTGCTGCTTTACCAGCTAATATGGATCCTAATAAAAATAATCAATCGTAAATCATAAAGGCTTGATAAGGAGCACTAGAGGAGTATACACAAAATGGGTTGAAGAGGCTCAGTTTGAGATTGGGTAACAATGGCAGACTGGTCGTTGAATGGTAACCTGGAGACTGATTGCTCTTACTGTGTACCAGCACCTCACTTTGGGATCTCATATTGTTTCTGTGTGTGAGAGGAGATGACTGTGTCTGTGTTAGTATTTTTCACAGTATCTGATTGGGTCTATCCAATTTGACACCAGCAGGCTGAATGAACAACCCTCGTCCAGCACTTTATCATGAGCTGTAATTATATTTAACGTGCAGTAGAACACCTACTATGGGGGTTTGTTGGACTCTATATATAGTATAGCATATCCATAACGGCTATCTCTAACCCTAGCTTTGATGGCTATCTCTTTCCCTAGCTTTGAGCAAAGGGTTTTATTTTCCTATAGAGCGATATATAGTTTTCCTATAGAGTGAAAAGAGGACTATGGGCAACCATGGACACATTCAATATTTAGCTAGACTTGTGTATGCACATATGCATATACCACCATACACAATACCCAAACCATTGTGGACACTGATGTCTTATTGCATGTGCCGTTTTGTCTCTTCCATGAACTGAATGTCTGATGCTTGTTGTAGTGGAAGACAGGGGATTGGCTATGCAGGTAGCTATATCTATAGGTGTAGGATCTTAATTTTATCACCCTGTTGTTGCAGTAAACTAGTGTATTTGAGGTTTAAAGTTATAAAGTGTGTAATTTCCACTTAAAAATGTCAGACTTGATTTGCCCTACAAAAATGTCCATTAATTATGATCTACACAATAATGAACATTTCCTGTTTTCCGTCTGTGAGAGACTGGTCAAACAAATTAAGATCCTACAGTTCAGATCCAATCATTGGGCTAGTTTGAGGGAAGGCAAATTGGAAAATGGAAGCAGCAAGCTATTTACGCCAGGATTATTCCCCATCACAAAGACGCCTTCTGTCAAAATGTTCTATTTTCTTTGGTGTCAATTGTCATGTTTCTCCCATTTCTACAGCCCCTCTATCATGAGGGACTAATATTTTTTTCTCAAATTGTCAAATCATTACAGTTTTGTGCGAACAGGCATTGTATGCCTGAATCAGCTCTCTTTTGTTGACTCGTTCTATTTTAAGACGTGTCACGTTGTATAAATGATTGGAGGCAGGCACAGGAATACTTAATAGGGGGTTTTAATACTCCACCCAAAAATACAACATGCAATGAATAAGCACGGAGACGAAGCCCAAAACAAGCATGTATACAAAACCACAGGGATGTAACCCAAACAAAAGAGGGAGGTTAAACCTCTAATAAATACACGGGACGAGACCTGCAATACAATACACGGGACGAGAACCATAATAACAAGTGCACAATACACGCAGCACGAAAGCCAAAATAACAAAGCACAGGTACACACAAGACCAACCTACATGGGAACAATAACCCGACAAGAACAATGGGGAACAGAGGGCACATATATAACATACTAACAAGGGGGAATGGGAACACGGTGTGTGTAATGAGACAAGACTGTCCGGGGTTGGTGGTAGTGAGTCCAGTTCAGTGACGCCCAGAAAGCCGGTGACGTAGACCTCCGGAGCTGGTGCACTGAATGAGCAGCAGTACCGGAGGAATCCGGGACATGTTTTTTTGTTTGAGATCGTCTTATAAAGCTACTGATGAATCAGGAATGTGCTGCTCTCTACAGGTACCCGACCACAGGTCCTCAAACCCTTCTCTCCATTAGCTAGGACAACTGTATCAGCTCTGCAGTTAGGACTAGAATCAAAGTTTAATCAATGATCATTAGAGATTTACCATTCAGAGTCTATGGAGAAGCCCTTGTTTTATAGTCAATGTTTGTCTCATCTAACACAGCCAGCTTCAACCTAGCAGAGCAGGACACACAATCCCTTTCTCCCTCTCTTGGTCATAGTGAGATGACTGTGATAGGATCCATATTGAGACATATTTCCTGATTCTTCATCAGCAGCAGCTGTAGTTGTTTTAGCTGTGGTTATAGATGTTGGAGGATGAGGTCAGATTGTATGGTGTATCATGCTCCAGCTTTCAATGTCTGGGAAAAGATCCACATCGGGCAGCAGGTGAGCTTGTCAGAGAATGTGGTGATGAGGCTTGTGGAACCTCACGTTGGCAAGAGGACAAATGTCACCATGGACAATTTCTTCACTTCACTGTTATTGGCGAACAAGTTGTTTGCAAAGAAAACAAGTCTTGCCGGCGCCATGAACAAAGTGAGACGGGAGCTCCATCCCTCTGCGCAAAATAAGGCACCTGCACAGCCGTTGTACCCCGCAATGGTGCTGAAGAATGACAAGACGACGGGAAGACAATAACAGCCAGAGATTATTACACACAACAATCAAACAAAGGTATGTCAAAGTGTGTTAAGCAAATGAAAGTTATAAATATTTGTGTCAACTGTTAGGACAAGGCATACCAGCTAAATTAAATCCAACTGATGCCCTTGGGTGAAGACGCACACAGTGTAAGCACGAGCTGACAGTAATTGACTATCTTTGACAATCAAAGCATTCATTATAATGCCATTGTTGTTTTTCTGCCGAGTTTCACTATTTGTCAAGGCCACATGGCACTTCTAATGATGTTTAGGCTACTGATGTTTTCATCATTTGACCATGCGTCTTTTTGACCGTACGTCTTGGTGGTTGGGGTCTTCATTTTATTTTGTCATTTGAAAAATAAGCTGTTACCGTGTTCCAACACAAATGTTTTCCATTTCATAGTTGTAACAAAGGCACCCCACAAATAACTTTATGAAAACACTTGCATTTTTTAATATATATTTTTACATACTATAGCCTACAGTAAAATAAACTAATGAACATGCTATTGTGTTATTTGAAATAAAATAAAAATCGTATTATAATGTTACCCAAGGCCTTCATAAACACAACCGAATGATTATTATTGTGATAGCTTTTACATGACATGTATTAATTTCACTGTTAAAATGGGGGGGTCCCTCAAGGCCCAGTGTTAATGCCTGCTCTAAATGGGTGAATCAGTCAAGAATCACTCTGCAGTGGTGGCTGAGGCACATACTGTATGATGCATCAGGTACACTAAGTCTTCACTTTAGCTTCTCTTATGGAAGACCCTCAACAGACGTTTCTGTACAGCCCCTCCCTCACCTGGTCACAACGCTGTACACACGTAGTGTGTATGCACATTTTCACACACACACACACACACACACACACACACACACACACACACACACACACACACACACACACACACACACACACACACACACACACACACATGGGGGTTGTTGAGGACATGGGATACTCCAGTACAGGCATCTATGACCAACTGATTCCAGGGATCAGGGGGAAGAGCTACTGTAGCAGAGCAGTAGTCTCATTACAAATCCTGCCATCGCACATCAAAGAACACACTCACTGTTCTGGAGAGAGCTTGGGGATGAGGGAAAATAATTGTGTGCAAATATTCTGCACACACACACCCCTGGATGTTGACTGCACAAATTGTGTGTGTGTGTGGTGTGAGTCCGTGATTGCATGTATCTAGCCTATATGAGTGCATTCAATGTAAGTTTGCGGTGTGGGTGACCAATGGAAATACCCCATTCTCCAGTATACCAACAGAGTAGTGTTCAACCAGGGCTCAGACACACCAATAGCGTTTGCTGGCCAAGAGTACTTAGCACCTCTGAACGTAATTAGCGAACCGAGTGTGCACCGATTTTACATGTAGATGTCAGATGTCTACAGCGGGTGGTCCCTAAAACACAGCGCACTGAACGACAGAAGAACACTGGATCCACATTTGATGCGATGTGTGCAAGCCTTAAAAGCATCAGGAAGTTATCTCACATAGAGCAGTAGGGGTGGACCCTCTTGGGTCCCAGTACATTACATCTCCAGCCTTACCCTCTGTCTCTCTGTGTAATCTCCTGATGTCTGCTACTTTAGACCAAGACTGGCTCTGAGAGGGTCAGGCATTAGGTTAATGAAATACTCTTCCCACTGCTGAAATGCTTAGATAATATATTTTTTTGTTAGAGATGTTTTTCACAATTTTCCTGCTTATCAGCCATTCTGTTTTAAATGTCATCACGCATTTGCTTTGGGCCCGGCAAGCCATTTTAAGTTTGAGGGATCAGAAGCGTTTACATTTTGCTGCTAGTTGTCTGTGTAAATTCGGTATGGGTTAATCTCTCGTGGGCAGATGTGACCGGTGTAGATTGCCTCTGTGTTGTGTTTAAATCGGCTTACATATAACCATAGGATCAGAGTTGGTGTTGATCTTTTATTCTCTGATATTGACAGGAAAAGCAAATGTTTTGCTGGCCTTTTACGCCAATTCCTCTCTTCCACATGTCTACAATAGAAATGAACAATAATGTTTTTTTCACATAACAATGCAAATGCAATGTACAGTACTACATGTCAGTAGAGTATTACATGTCAATGTACGGTTTTACATGTCAATGTACAGGATTAGATTCGGCATTAGGGTTAGTAGTGTGGGTAAGGTTAGTGTTAGAGTTGGGTTTAAAATCTGATTGTTTGACTTTGTGGCTGTGCCAGCTAGTGACCACTCCAGAACAAGATTAATAAGTATAAAACGCTAACCTGCTGTTTAACTTTTTGGGCATGGTATATTTTCTGGATGGAAGTCATTCCATGTTCTTAATAAACTAGGGGTTTTGATGTATTTGGTCACAGTTTGGTATCGCAGGCCAATTCATCAATTCCTCCCGCACCCTCGGCAGGGAAGCACAACACACAAATCTCTCCCCTTCGCCCAGGAAGTGGCGCTGACGGCAGGGGCCTACGTCCAAATGCCGAGATTTATGGGGCGTAAAACATCTTGGGCGCACTACACATCATCTCCATTGGGTTTGGGCAGGGGGCAGGAATGTGGCACTCAGGCAGCTACTGACAGGCCAGATTCCCCTTTAGAGGCTGGAGTCTGTGTTTAGTGACTGATAGTTCGCTTAGCTGCTCAGGTGCTTGTGCTCTTACCGGCGCCTGTTTTTGTAGGGGTGCCTGACTAGGACTCAAGAACAATGTGGCTGCTAAGTAGTTTGTGTGTGCATCAGTAAACTTGAAATAAGTCATCATTCTGTATTGCCTGTTGTACTGGAGGACAAATTCAAAAGGGGTTTGGGTGTGTTTTCTTTCTCGTCTTGAGAGTTCAACCTCTGTGTCTCCCTGGTGTTTTTTTTGTCAGAGTAGAGATTCATACTAACTAACGAAAAACTTAAATTAAATGCAGGGTCTTGAACAGACGCTTGTCCCTTTTAATAGCCAAGCAACGGCACACATTTCAGAAAATAACCGTCTGTTTCAAATAAACACTGCGTCTAAATTAATTGTTAACGAGGTTACCGTGAATTACCAGTAATTGTTTATGAGGTTTAATGTTTGGTTTATTACATTAAATAATTCAGTAATGACTCAAAAACATTACGGCAATCATCTGTTTTTATCGCCAGTAAGAAACTGCTAGCCATTGGCAGCTAACAACTGAGCACTGCTAGCTAACTGGCAAGCACAAAAGCAGTCAACAACTTTGGGAGTACAGACCCCCAGAAACAGTGGCAAAGTAAGAACCGCCGAAAATACACCGTCAAAGAGAGAATAATTATTCTGTCAAGGAAGTTTTACCTTTTTTTTTTTTAAAGAAGCATACTAAGACAAAATAAATGTGACTGTGTTTTAAAATTTTATTTTATCGTTATTTAACTAGGCAAGACAATTAAGAATAATGACTGCCTCGGAGCAGCGGGATAACTGCCTTGTTCAGGGGCAGAACGACTTTTACCTTGATAGCTCAGGGATTTGATCTTGCAATCTTTCGGTTACTAGTCAAACACTCTAACCACTAGGCTACCTGCCGCAAGGTAGGTGTAAATGATAACACAACGCAGGGGATTAAGAAATTGATTCAAATGCTGTTAGTGAATGCTGGAATTAAACAATAAACTATGCAAATGAGCCAAAGATGTGTGTATTAAGGAAATAGATGCCTAGCTCCAGTAGAAGCATGTCTCTAATATATTCCTGTTGTTTTCAATGATTTAAGCAACTAGCTATTAATTGAACCAAATCAAATCCAAATCAAATTATATTAGTCACATGCGCATAACATAACAGATGTTGACATTACCGTGAAATTCTTACTTACAAGCAGTTAACCAACAATGCAGTTTTAAGGAAATAGATTTAAGAAAATATTTACTAAATAAACCCAAGTAAAAATTGTTTTTTTTTAAGTAACACAATAAAATAACAATAATGAGGCTATGTACAGGGGGTCCCAGTACCAAGTCAATGTTCGAGGGTACAGGTTAGTCGAGGTAATTTGTACATGTAGGAAGGTGTAAAGTGACTATGTATAGATAGTGAACAGCGAGTAGTGGCAGTGTAAAAACAATGTAAATAGTCCTTGTAGCCATTTGAATAATTTTTCAGCAATCTTATGACTTGGAGGTAGAAGCTGTTATGGAGCCTTTTGGACCTAGACTTGGCGCCCTGGCACAGCTTGCCATGCGGCAGCAGAGAGAACTTGGGTAATTGGCGTTTTTGACAATTTTTTGGGGCCTTCCCCTGACACTGCCTGGTATATAGGACCTGGATGACAGGAATCCAGTGATGTACTGGGCCGTACGCACTAACCTCTGTTGCGCCTTACGGTCAGATACTGAGCAGTTGCCATACCAGGTGGTGATGCAGCCAGTCAAGATGCTCTCGATGGTGCAGCTGTAGAACCTTTTGAGGATCTGGGGACCCATGCCAAATGCTCTTCTCGTTATCCCCACCAATCAGAGCTGATTAGAAAACTAGTACTGCTAGATTATAAAATCTTGGCAATGCCATTTCTGAGGAAAAGCCATAGGTTGTGATCCAAAACTGATATAGGATGTTTCTCTCATTGACATCAAGTGTTAATTTACATAAGAGCATTTGTAAAATTCAAAGTTAAAGGATGTGCACCAAAGTACAAGGTACTGTATGTCCGAACTTTAGGTTCTAATTCATGGCTACAGTAGCTCAAACCTGTAACTGATTGAAACAGTAATTAAACAGGAACTTATTCTCATAGACAAACTATTCATGATGTTTTGCCAGGAAATGTAACCCAGCGGATAGACTGGTTGGTTGGTTCTTTTTTCATCTTATTCACTACAAGAAACACGGGGAGACATGACTTTGAAAGTCAATGCAAATAGTCCGGGTAGCCATTTGATTAGCTGTTCAGGAGTCTTATGTTTTGGGGGTAGAAGCTGTTAAGAAGCCTTTTGGACCTAGACTTGGTGCTCCGGTACCTCTTGCCGTGCTGTAGCAGAGAGAACAGTCTATGACTAGGGTGGCTGGAGTCTTTGGCAATTTTTAGGGCCTTCCTCTGACACCGCCTGGTATAGAAGTCCTGGATAGCAGGAAGCTTGGCCCCAGTGATGTACTGGACCGTATGCACTACTCTATGTAGTGCCTTGCGGTCGGATGCTCTTGATGGTGCAGCTGTAGAACTTTTTGAGAATCTGAGGACCCATGCCAAATGTTTTCAGTCTCCTGAGGGGGAATAAGCGTTGTCGTGCCCTCTTCACGATTCTCTTGGTGTGTTTGGACCATGTTAGTTAGTTGGCGATGTGGACACCAAGGAACTTGAAGTTCTCAACCTGTTCCACTACAGCTCCATCGATGAGAATGGGGGCGTGCTCTGCCCTCCTTTTTCCTGTAGTCCATGATCATCTCAATTGTCTTGATCACGTTGAGGGAGTTGTTGTTTATTCTGGCACCACACTGACAGGTCTCTGACATCGTCCCTATAGGCTGTCTCATCATTGTCTGTGATCAGGCCTACCACTGTGTGTCATCGGTAAACTTAATGATGGTGTTGGAGTCGTGCTTGGCCACGCAGTCATGGGTGAACAGGGAGTACAGGAGTGAACTAAGCACCCACCCCGTGTTGAGGATCAGCGTGGCAGATGTGTTGTTACCTACCCTTACCACCTGGGGAAGGAAGTCCAGGATCCAGTTGCAGAGGGATAATTGATGCAAAGAAAATCTACTTCAAGAATTGTAAAATCATAAATAAATTGTATTAATTAGGAAATTATTGAATGGGAATTTTTGTTCTTCTCCTGAGTTGACTGAATTGAACTGGAATTGGACCCCCACTATGCCAGAGGGAAGACCCTCAGCGAGAACACCATGTGTTTTCCGATTGATATGTTTACATGTGCAGTGTTCTCTTACATGTATTATTATGTTTGACTTCAGACAAACGGTTTTGTCTGAACGTGTTTCTATGTGTCTTTGTGTATTAGTCTGAGGTTTTAGTATTGAGATTCAGCATCTACATCTGTCTTCCCTGCGCCGTTAGATTTACTGCGGTTTCCTCATCAATGCTACAGTATTCTGCCTGTCTCCTGCAGCCACTATCTCTCTCCCTCCCTATCCCACGCCAGTCAGTCTCTCAAACACAGACACTGAAGTATTAATGTGACCTGCCTCTTCTCAGCCCCTCAACTTCCAATAAAAATATAAAGAATTTGCACAGTATTTGCACTTTCAAGTAAACTGCAACCAATGGATGTCTGTCCTGAACAATGATTGGCTAGATCATTCTGACCCCTGCAACTACTTAGTGATCTACACTTCGCTACCAAACAACATTCTTGGAGCTGTCTGATAATAGGCATACAAAACCAAGGGATTTGTTGCATGAAACAAAAACAAGTTTGCATCTGCTTGATAAGTAACAATAGAGTATTCTGAATGATCTTCAAAACAAGTCTGTACACTCTGGGAAATATATGTGAAGAGATATCTTCTCTGAGAACCACCAATGTAAGTAAATTGCATATTAGTCGTCTGTCATTCCGTTTATATTGCTTTCTGCCTATTTCAGACAATTTGCTCTTCTGTCTCAGCATACATGTTGCTTTTGTTGTCCACCATGATGAAATGGGGGAGAGGACTCTGGATCTGGATCTGTCCGGCCGTACGTTTGTTTGTACGTTAGTCACACATCTCAAACAGCACTGGCCCGATTTTGACGAAATTTGGGTGAATGATACGTCTTCCCATAGAGATTGGCCAGATGGTGGCGCTATAACAAGAATATAACAATGAAAACATTGAAAGGTCAGGCCCCTCGCCCCGTTTGACTTCAAGTCAAGACATTTGATACATAGGTCCCTATCCTCACAAGGAACACATTGGCCTAGGTACACACATAAGGTCTGCCATTTAGAATTTTGTGAAAACACTTAAAACGCTACTCTTCTAGCACTGAATGACCGATATGCACAAAACCTGATATGTGGAATCTATAGACAAAGGTCTCTCTACACATTTTTTCCAGACTACTACCTAAAACACCATGGCTGATATTGACCGACAAACATTCACGTGGGCGTGGTCTGGCACATAAATGCATATAAATCAGTCAAGGATATTCATATTGCAATACAATATGGTACACATGTTGCAAATACTGTCCAGACTCAACTTATGCAATAGTATTTAGATCTACCACACAGTGGCGCTATAACGGACACATTTATATATCTCTTGATCTGTTACTCTGAAATTTGGCACACATGCTTTGTATACAGTAGTGACTATGATATTATTTAAGATTTTTTTAAATATAGATATAAAATATAGATATACAGTACTAGACAAAAGTACTGTATAACTTTATATATCTTCTTTGGGTATTTCGTGGGTTATTGTCTATGTCTAGTTGCCTATGTCTGCACTAGTATTATTATAGCGGCACGTTCAGTTTGTTGTATTTGTATAGTTTGTTAAGTGTTATTCGTCTTCATTAAAATCATGTATTCATATCACGCTTCGCCTTGGTCTCCTCCGTACAACGAACGTGACGCATATGGAATCATGCAGTAACCAAAAAAGTGTTACAAAATCGAAATATATTGTATTTTTAGATTCTTCAAAGTAGTCAACCCTTGCCTTGATGACAGCTTTGCGCACACTTGGCATTCTCTCAACCAGCTTCACCTGGAATGCTTTTCCAACCGTCTTGAAGGAGTTCCCACATATGCTGAGCACTTGTTGGCTGCTTTTCCTTCACTCTGCGCTCCAACTCATTCCAAACAATCTCAATTGGGTTGAGGTTGGGTGATTGTGGAAGCCAGGTCATCTGATGCAGCACTCCATCACTCTCCTTCTTCATCAAATAGCCCTTACACAGCCTGGAGGTGTGTTAGGTCATTGTCCTGTTTAAAAACAAATGATAGTCCCACTAAGCGTAAACCAGATGGGATGGCGTATCGCTGCAGAATTTTGTGGTAGCCATGCAGGTTAAGTGTGCCTTGAATTCTAAATCAATCACAAACAGTGTCACCAGAAAAACACCCCCACACCATCACACCTCCTCCTACATGCTTCATGGTGGGAACCACACGTGGAAATGATCCTTTCACCTACTCTGCGTCTCACAAAGGCACAGTGGTTGGAACCAAAAATCTCAAATTTGTCCACCAGTCTAATGTCCATTGCTCGTGTTTCTTGGCCCAAGCAAGTCTCTTCTTATTATTGGTGTCCTTTAGTAATGGTTTGTTTGCAAAAATTTGACAATGAAGGCCTGATTCACAGTCTCCTCTGAACAGTTGATGTTGAGATGTGTCTGTTACTTGAACTCTGTGAAGCGTTTATTTGGGCTGCAATTTCTGAGGCTGGTAACTCTAATGAACTTATCCTCTGCAGCAGAAGTAACTCTGGGTTTTCATTTCCTGTGGCTATCCTCATGAGAGCCATTTTCATCATAGCGCATGATGGTTTTTGAGACTGCACTTGAAGAAACTTTCAAAGTTCTTGAAATGTATGGATTGACTGAAGTAATTTAAAGTAATGAATGGCTGTTGTTTCTCTTTGCTTATTTGAGCTGTTTGTGCCATAATATGGACTTGGTCTTCTGTATACCACCCATAGCTTGCCACAACACAACTTATTGGCTCAAATGCATTAAGAAGGAAAGAAATTCCACAAATTAACTTTTAACAAGGCACACCTGTTAATTGAAATGCATTCCAAGTGACTACGTCATGAAACTGGTTGAGAGAATGCCAAGAGTGTGCAAAGCTGTCATGAAGGAAAAGAGTGGCCACTTTGAAAAATCTCAAATAAAAAATAAATGTTGATTAACAATCGTTTGGTTCCTACGTGATTCAATATGTTTTTTTCATAGTTCTGATGTCTTCACTATTATTCTACAATGTATAAAAAAATACAAATAAAGAAAAACCCTGAAATGAGTAGTTGTGTCCAAACTTTTGACTGGTACTGTATATTTAAAAAAATTCACTTTCAATAAACTGGTCAGTGATGTCATTTGGCCTGTGTGTGTCTATGCCTATCTGTGTGTGTCTGTGCCTATCTGTGTGTGTCTGGGCCTATCTGTGTGTGTCTGTGCCTATCTGTGTGTGTCTGTGCCTATCTGTGTGTGTCTATGCCTATCTGTGTGTGTCTGTGCCTATCTGTGTGTGTCTTTGCGGTGATGCCTGCAGTGTGTGGTGTAGCGTGGGCGGCAGCAGTGCATTAGGAGTGCATGTGTGACACAGTCCCCCACAGTGCATGGCAGTTCCACAGTTACTACTGCCAGGCACATCATCATTGAACATCTCACCCTTCAATGACTGTGGTACAAATGATCACTCAGGAAGGGAGAGCAAATGAACGTTAAGGGAGCAGTGTAGTGGGAGGGAGAGGGAGAGAGGGGGGGGGGGATGGGGAGAGAGAGTGAGAGAGAGAGAGTACCCACACATCAACAAAAAAAACTCAGTGATAATGGATGGGTAGGCCTGTAACTCCAATGCACTTAAATATTGGGTAAATGTGACTGATGGTGATGATTTAGTCAGTGATTACGCAGGCCTCCATGCCCACACTATCACCTCTGGTTTGGCATTGTCAGGGCTTGATGGGAGCCATAGGCTCCTCTCAGGATACCTCCAACTAGCATCATCAACCATTCCAGCCTTAATACCTACTGTGTGTTCATGGCATGGGTGATATATTGCTAGAGCTATTGCCATAGGCATTGTGCATGGGACAAGACCCCTCTGTTACGCTGGTAATGCTTTTCTTAATGGAATTCTGACCAAGGGTCATACACTTAATACCCTCCTGGTTGTGTTTTGTTGTGTATGTGTTATGTGTGCCCGCGTGTTGTGTGTATGTGTGTGTTTGGGTGGGTGGGGCGGATTCTGCGGTGGCTGCCGCTGCAGCGTCCCATAGTTTGGTGCTTGTCTGTGGGCCCCTGCTGTGTGAGTTATAGCCGTGCTGGCACGCAGGAAGAAGTAATCGATATGCGCACAACGTTCACTCCATTACAGCCTAGGCGCGGCGGCTTTAAAAAAACATTGATCGATTTACAGCAAATTTTTATTCCAGATTTCTGTTCCTACTGCTTTCCCTTCCATTCTCTCCTGATCTAGCGATCCCTTTTCTCCTTGCTTCCCCCGTTATCCTCTTTGTCTCTCTCTCTCCTTCCCTCCTTCTCTCTCTTGCTCTCTCTCTCCCTCCTCCCCACCCCCACTCTCTCTCTGTCATTCTAACACATCCATACTGTAGTTTTTCTTCACCAGTAAGCCGAAATGGTTGAGATAAATAACGAGAAAATATGCACCTGCTGTGTTCCGCTTTAGAATTGAATATTGTTTATGAGAAGCGTGCTGAAATCAGTAAACTGATATAATCTGAGGCTGTGCAGTTTACTGAGAATTTGTCAAACATCGACCAAAATAGACTATGAATGAGGGATATCGGATGAAATTAGATGACAATTAATATATATTGCACAACATCTGCAATAACAAATCCAGGACATCACTTGTTGCGTGCAAATGATGGTAAATGTTATGATTACACAATAACTAATTCAGAGATCAGAAAATCCCCAGAAAAGCCCTTGTCAGTGGAAAATCACTTGTAGATTTTCACTAGAAGCAGCCACTCTTCACATTAAGTCCAGATTTGGACGGTTTGCTTTCATGTCAAAATTAATCTTTGCTATTGCACTATGTTGAATATGCAGTAGCTTTTGTGACATCTGATAGCATAGATAGTGTTTTTCTCTACTGGTATGCGTGCATGTCAAGCCGTGTATGTAACAAATCCTATCACTGTGCTCCAAACCTAAAGCCAAATCCCATACTGAACCAGGTCCCACAATATAATTTCAGAGCAGAGCTCTCAGCCATTGTCATGTCAGTGTTCTAATCAGGGATAAGCTAGCTAGAGGTTAAGTGGAATGGGATGCCAAATATGGTTGATTCGAAACAAGATACCCCAAAAATGGAATACTGCAAGCCTAAATGGCTATTAGTGCTAAAAGCATGTCGAGGATCTATCCCACTGGGCACAGATGTCAATTCAACGTCTATTCCACGTTGGTTCAAAGTAATTTCATTGAAATTACATGGAAACAACGTTGATTCAACCAGTGTGTGCCCAGTGGGAAATTACATTGGATTTGCAAGAAGTCATCAACTGTTGTTTTGAGAGTGTAATTATGTCATCTGCTAGCCAATTTTCAATATAGACAAACGTTTTATAAAATATGTTGAATTTGTACCTTTTGAAATAACATCAGATCTTCAATGTTACATCCACTATCAGAAGAATATACTATAGGCTGGGCTCCACCTCCTACAGGAGAGTTGATTTATCGACAGATGTCCCTTTGGTCTCCCATCCAGGGTTTTAACCAAGCCAAGCTTAACTTTAATATTTGTCACGGACTACTACCAATATGCTATCATGAGAATGGTTATTGCAAGATCGTTTAATAACTAAATAGATTCACTGTTGCAACCTAAGTCATTCCAAATGGTATGTTTAACAGAGAAAATGAAATGTAACCAAACTTTATCAATCATACTGTTTATCATCAATAATACTATTTAGGTCTATATAGCATTTACTCCTAGGGTTTCAATTCAACTAAACATAGACACATATAAGCCTAGGGTTTCAATTCAACTAAACAGACACATATACTCCTAGGGTTTCAATTCAACTAAACATAGACACATATACTCCTAGGGTTTCAATTCAACTAAACATAGACACATATACTCCTAGGGTTTCAATTCAACTAAACATAGACACATATACTCCTAGAGTTTCAATTCAACTAAACATAGACACATATAAGCCTAGGGTTTCAATTCAACTAAACATAGACACATATAGGCCTAGGGTTTCAATTCAACTAAACATAGACACATATACTCCTAGGGTTTCAATTCAACTAAACATAGACACATATAGGCCTAGAGTTTCAATTCAACTAAACATAGACACATATAAGCCTAGGGTTTCAATTCAACTAAACATAGACACATATAAGCCTAGGGTTTCAATTCAACTAAACATATTCACATATAAGCCTAGGGTTTCAATTCAACTAAACATAGACACATATAGGCCTAGAGTTTCAATTCAACTAAACATAGACACATATAAGCCTAGGGTTTCAATTCAACTAAACATAGACACATATAAGCCTAGGGTTTCAATTCAACTAAACATAGACACATATAAGCCTAGGGTTTCAATTCAACTAAACATAGACACATATAAGCCTAGGGTTTCAATTCAACTAAACATAGACACATATAAGCCTAGGGTTTCAATTCAACTAAACATAGACACATATAAGCCTAGGTTTTCAATTCAACTAAACATAGACACATATAAGCCTAGGGTTTCAATTCAACTAAACATAGACACATATACTCCTAGGGTTCCAAGCTTTGGTTGATTTCAGTCAATAAGTTAATCATTTCTATGTTGGATTCACGTGTTTTAAAGTATCCAACCTTTGGCTACATCTCCTTTAAATGTTGATATTTGGTTGCGTTGTCAACCTAACACAATTCAATATGGCTTTTGTAATACAGTAAATCACCTAAAGTTAAGGCTATCTTACAAACTAATGTAACTGTTTTTATTCAACCTTGAAACAAGTAACACATCCATGGCCACATGTTGAGGTTACTGTCACAGTAAAAGTATTCATTTATGACTTGAACTATGTACTTTTAATGTAATCTCAACTACAATCCTGGCCATTTGACTGTTCTATTAGATGAAGCACAGTGAAAACACATTAAGTTGTTGTATAATTTTTTTATTTTTTTATTTTTGTCATTTAGCTCATGCTCTTATCCAGAGCGATTTATAGTAGTGAGCACATACATTTTCATACTTTTTGTAATTTAAAATAGCTGACTTTGTATTTCCATTGGAATTTGGTTGTGCTTTTAGGTGGGTGAAAGCATAGTGATAAAAATGTGGGAATTCAACAAACTTTTGGCGGTCTTTTTGAGTGGAAGAATAAAGGCTGAAATCGAATTGATCACCATCTCACCCATAAATTACACACATTTCCACGTTAAAATGATTGGGTTTGCCCAGTGGGATGGCTCAGTATAAAGGAAACATGCTTATCCGGGAGCAACAAGTTACTAGTTTTGTTTCATAGAAAATGTAGGCCTAGTATTTTGAGAGTGCATATACATTAGAATTTGAATAACAGTAGGCTATGTCTCGCTCCTCCTTGCCCTAGGATTGGGCTAGTTTAGATCTAATCTGCATATTGTGTGGGATTAGAATCAACTAATCTCTACTGTACAAGCCTGGTTAATTTTGCCGCCCAATTATGATGTGTTGTGTCATGCTAGTGATGTTGCATGAATATCCAGATTATTTAATCAATTGCCAGAAGTGCCTTGCAGCTGTGCCACACAATGTTTAATTTCCACTTTGTGTTGAATTATTTCACCTTCAAGCAGATTTCATCTTCTATTTCTTGTAGGTAAGTGTGGGCATGAACGTGAATGTTAAAAGAGTTGTGAGATGAAATGTGGATTGCGAAGGTCATTTTCCCATTGAAAATAATGAACACATGTGGGAGCATTGTGTTTAATGGGCCATCAAAGTAATCTTGTATGTGGTGATTCAAGTGGTTTGGTCTACCATTTCCTTTTGTTTGAACACTGCGTATCTTACTATAGATAGCCTTGTAGTTACCATAGGGATAATGAACTCTGCCTACCTCACCATACTGGGTGTTCTCAGATGTAGAATCAGAGAGGTGTATAGAGCTAAAGGCAGGCTTTCTTCTTATCCCCTCTATCTCCGGTCGAGGTTTTAAAATGTGCTCTTTGAACGTGTTGTCGGGGATGAAAGGGTATTAGTCATACACACAGGTTTCGCTCATACTCATGGCTCCGCTCCAGAAATGGTTCTCCATAGGTAGTGGGTGGAAACAGGGTAGCGATGTGTGTGGTTTTCACCCTTGGATAACGATTGCATGCTTAAGTGTTTTATATGGAAAATGTGTGAATACATGCCATGCACTTACAACTTTCATGTTAAAATATGCGGTATGGTACCACATAGCTGAATACTGTGACATGTTATGGTCAGCTTATATGCAGCACATGTTACAGTACATGACATGAGGCTCATATGAAATCTGATTCGTACCGCCAATATATTAGGCTCCTGCAGTGCATATGGAGGTAGCATGTTGTGAGAGAGCCACTAACGTATAATAGATTTTAATTAGGAGGTCTGGGTCGGTTTCATCCCAAAACAGGAATAACACATTCTAGGCCATTGACTGATGTATATTCGTCTGAAGTTTAGGGATTCACACCCTTCATAAACACTAATATGTACTGTATACAGGTAATTCCGCAGTAGCAGAAGTGCGCTGAGACTCCGATATTTAACTTAAAATGTATGCCAAACAAAAACCATTGATTTCGAAGTTTAACAAACCACACAACTCTATGCACAAGGACTACTTATAACAATTTACACTGAACATTTTGAAAAAACACATTTACTGGAAGAGCTGTGCAGATGCAAAATTTAGCAACAGAATTTCGGTAAGATCTCCCTTAGTTTTATGTGTCCACGTTTTCCAAAAACTCTGTTAAATATCTGCTCTGAATTAACATTCGATGATATCTGCAGTAAGAATGGGGTGTCAGCTATGACATGACACAATGACTTTGGAAAAAATGCTTTTGGTTATTGAACTACAGTAAGTGAGTGGATTTACACCTGCTAATGGAATTGCGGTAATGGAATTTCATCATGGGTCCCTGATCTGTACTACACAGAAATGCATAATAATCATGGTGATGTATCCTGAATAGGTGCACAAAGGTATAAATATGCAATATCCTCCTTTGCATTTTTGGGTATTATTCTACACACTGGATATTATTTTAATGAGCTAAATCCCCAAACAAGACCAAATTTGGTTGGTCTGGACCGGAACAAATCTGAACCAATCACGTCTATGTTTCACATGTTTGGTCATCAAAGTACAGCACAGTAGATATCAGTAGAGTGAATTAAAGTACAGCACAGAACAGTAGAGTACAGTACAGTATAGTACAGTTCAGTACAGTACAGCATAGTTCAGTTCAGTGCATTCGAATAGAGTATAGTTCAGTACAGTACATTATAGTGTACTCAACTCTTGTGTGCTCTACTGTGTACTGTACTGAACTCTACTCTACTGTTCAACTATACTCTACTTTCTTTACTGTACTCTAATGTGCTATATTGTGCTGTCCTGTGCTGGGCTGTACTGAACTACACTCTATTTTGCTTTACTGTGCTTTACTGTGCTGTGTTGTCAAAACTTGTGAACCCAACTGTGGTTTGTGACTACTATAATTTCCCATTGTAGAAATTGCAGAAATCTTGTTACCGATTTGACAGAAAATATGTTACCAATTTGGCAACAGAATTGAGTTAACGTCTATGTTTCACCAGTTTGGTCGTCAAAGTACAGCACAGTAGAGCTCAGTAGAGTACATTAGAGTACAGTAGAGTTGTCACGACTTCTGCCGAACGTCACCGGTCTTCTAGCCATCATTGATCCATTTTTCATTTTCCATTGGTTTTGTCTTGTCTTCCCACACACCTGTTTTCAATCCCATTCATTACCTGTTGTGTATTTAACCCTCTGTTTCCCCTCATGTCTTTGTCAGAGATTGTTTTTATTGTCAGTGTTGTTTATTTGTTGTGTTGGTGCGCGACGGGTCCTCGTACCCATGTTTGTTCATGTATGTACTTTTAGTGTTATGGAGCATGTTCCGTGGACATTTATTAAAAGACTCCATTTACACTCCATTTTGACTCTCCTGCCACCTTCACACTGCGCTGACAAGAGTAAAATAAAGTAGAGTAGAGTATAGTTCAGTCGAGTGAAGTAGAGTACAGTAAAGTAGAGTAGAGCTCAGTAGATTACAGTCGAGCTCAGTAGAGTACTGTAGAGTACAGTAAAGTAAAGCTCAGTAGAGTACAGTAGAGCTCAGTAGAGTACAGTACAGTAAAGTAAAGCTCAGTAGAGTACAGTAGAGAAAGTAGAGTAGAGCTCAGTACAGTACAGTAGAGTCCAGTACAGTAGAGCTCATTAGAGTACAGTAGAGTCCAGTTGAGTAGAGCTCAGTAGAGTACAATAGAGTACAGTAAAGTAGAGTCGAGCTCAGAAGAGCTCAGTAGAGTACAGTAAAGTAGTTGAGCTCAGTAGAGTACAGTAAAGTAGTTGAGCTCAGTAGAGTACAGTAGAGTACGGTAAAGTAGAGTAGAGCTCAGTAGAGTACAGTAAAGTAGAGTAGAGCTCAGTAGAGTACAGTAACGTAGAGTAGAGCTCAGTAGAGTACAGTAAAGTAGAGTAGAGCTCAGTAGAGTACAGTAACGTAGAGTAGAGCTCAGTAGAGTACAGTAAAGTAGAGTAGAGCTCAGTAGAGTACAGTAACGTAGAGTTGAGCTCAGTAGAGTACAGTAAAGTAGTTGAGCTCAGTAGAGTACAGTAGAGTACGGTAAAGTAGAGTAGAGCTCAGTAGAGTACAGTAAAGTAGAGTAGAGCTCAGTAGAGTACAGTAACGTAGAGTAGAGCTCAGTAGAGTACAGTAAAGTAGAGTAGAGCTCAGTAGAGTACAGTAACGTAGAGTAGAGCTCAGTAGAGTACAGTAACGTAGAGTAGAGCTCAGTAGAGTACAGTAAAGTAGAGTAGAGCTCAGTAGAGTACAGTAACGTAGAGTAGAGCTCAGTAGAGTACAGTAACGTAGAGTAGAGCTCAGTAGAGTACAGTAGAGTACAGTAACGTAGAGTAGAGCTCAGTAGAGTACAGTAGAGTACAGTAACGTAGAGTAGAGCTCAGTAGAGTACAGTAGAGTACAGTAAAGTAGAGTAGAGCTTAGTAGAGCTCAGTAGAGTACAGTAGAGTAGAGTAGAGCTCAGTAGAGCTCAGTAGAGTAGAGTAGAGCTCAGTAGAGTACAGTAGAGTACACTATAACTAACTGACATGTCTACCTTTGCTTATTACTTCTGGGAACCTTCATTATCCCTCCTCCTCATGAGGGAGAGAAATTAGAAAATATCTTGAGGAAATGTGGGTTTTTGGTAACGGAATTTCAAGGCACAAGGCAATGTTTCCTAAACTGACAGAAGGCAGAAACTAAATATGTGTTGATATTAGTTGGCAGGGGTCTTTCAACATTATTGTGTATTGATTCATTTGTAATTCCTTTTAAGACTTTTTCTGGCAGATGTTTTCTAAGACGCTGTTTCCGTCTGTTTGACCAGAAATCAAAGCCTTTGCTTATAAAAGATTTTTAAGATGGAAAATGTATATGTATGCCTTCATTTCTAAAACATATAGACTCTTAGCTTTTATTTGACACTCAATTTGACATGTTCCTATGAACTTCACGTGTTGGTGCTCATGGGTCCTCGTGGAAATGACCATAGCTGCCTGTCTAACTAGCTGGACCTTTTTATGCCACTTTAGACTGCTGTTGTGCAGCCTGAGCATAGAATAAAAACAGCATTTCTAGGCGAGTTGAAGTAAATGAAAATGCATTTTTGCCAATGGGGGATTTTATATCAATGCGGCACTATGGCAACGCCATCTTGCCAAGGACAGTGTGAGCCCTAGATACAAGCCTGGTGTTAAGAAGCGTGTTGGAGTAGTCCTATTTGTGGAGGCGTTAAGTTAAGGGGGCCTGGGTATGTTTTCTACATTGGCAGCAGGAGAAACAGGTTGGGGAGCTCACAGAGAGCCTTACTATAGCTCAGCTTGATATCTGTCCAGGAAAGCACCAACTCCCTTTTTCGATTTATTCATGTGCATTTATAACTGTCCGTGTATAACCATGAAGTCTTTAGGTACAGGAGCTCAGAACCTATATTTAGTTGATTTTGTTATTGATTTGTAAGTTTGTTTATATCATGGCAACATTGCCAGATGGATGGGAGAGAACACTTGGCATAATACAGGCAACAGCAACATAGAATAGAACAACGTTTTTACAGGCCAAATGTCATTTGCAAACCTTTCAAAGTCTTTCCTCGACTAGAGCTACAACCGCAAATCAGGCCACCAGATCAAGAAAATTGCAGGTTGACACTATATTGAGTGGAAGTATTGCTCAGAGCTCGTGACTACATGGTGTGAATAGTGGAGCGGCGTGGTAGCCAGCACGTGAAATGTCATCTCGTAGGCAGAGGAGTTGTGTGGGACGGGGTGATACTGAGGAGATGGGATCCCTCCTCACTCCCTCTGCTTCACTCATGAACTCCCAGCTGAAAATCTTTCAGGCAAATAAAAAGTTATTTCAATCGTCTGTCTCTCTGAAATAAGAAATAAGAAACTGGGACCTACTATATAACGTAGGTAGAAAACAGCACACAGTGCAGAAGAAATATAGCACACAAGTATACGGCATGTGTGGCAAGGTTAATCGCCTGTTAACGATTTCATTCATTCAACCCTAATTACCACTGATCCATTTTCTCAGAGGGGGTGATTCAGCAATACTGTGCTGTGTGACTTCGACATTGGGCCACCTGCTATTGATGCAAAATTGGTCTATTGTAGTCATAATTGTGTGATAGAAAGGCTCTAATGCATGTTTGAATTCATACTGTGTATTTTGCTGCCATAATGAACTAAATTGAATAATATTTCCCTCTAGCTTGCGTCATACATTATGTGATTGTTAGATTTGAGGTTGACTTCACATTTACCTGTGCTGTCGATAGCTAATCCTTATTTTAATTATCCTGGTATTATTATCTTGAATCTATTGACTGTGATGCGTGCATGCAACGATTGCAACACATGATTAGAATCTAGTGGTCTAATCGAATCTATATTGCTTTTGTATTGGCACCTGCTCTGTCAACAACTGCTGCTCTACCAATTAAGATTGGAAGCTGTTAAAAGGCTTTGCGAGATAGAGAGAGTACAGGAAATAAGAGCTGAAATTTAAGATGCCACAAATTTTCTATACGGACAAAAATCTTATTTCTCTCAAATTTTGTGCACACATTGTTTATATCCCTGTTAGTGAGCATTTATCCTTTGTGAAGATACTCAATGCACCTGGCAAATGTGACATATCATTACACAGGTGCTTCTTGTGCTGGGGAAAACAAAATGCCACAGATGTCTCAAGTTTTAAGGGAGCGTGCAACTGGCATGCTGACAGCAGGAATGTCCACCAGAGCTGTTGGCAGAGAATTGAATAATAATTTCTTTACAATGCTTCGCCTGAAACGTCATTTTAGAGAATTTATCAGTACGTCCAACCTGCCTTACAAGCGCAGACCACATGTAACCACGCCAGCCCAGGACTTCCACATCTGGATTCTTCACCTACAGGATTGTCTGAGTCATGACACCTGGACAGCCGATGAAACTGTTTGTTTGCACAACCAAAGAATTTCAGCACAAACTGTCAGAAACCGCTTCAGGGAAGCTCATCTGCATGCTTATCATCGTTACCAGGGTCTTGACCTGACTGCAGTTTGGAGTCGAAATCAACTTCAGTGGGCAAATGCTCACCTTTGATGGCCACTGGCATGCTGGAGAAGTGAATCCCGGTTTCATCTGTACCGGGTAGATGGCAGACAGTGTGTATGGTGTCATGTGGGCGAGCGGTTTGCAGATGTCAATGTTGTAAACAGAGTGCCCAATAGTGGCAGTGGGGTTATAGTATGGAAAGGCATAAGTTACAGACAACAAACACAATTGCATTTTATTGAATGCACAGAGACAGTCACGAGATCCTGAGGCCCATTGTCATACCATTCCTCCACTGCCATCATCTACTGTTTCAGTATACTAATGCACTGCCTCATGTATCAGTTCTTCCTTGGCCTGCATACTCAACAGACATGTCACCCATTGAGCATGTTTGGGATGCTCTGGACGGACGTGCACAACAGTGTGTTTCAGTTCCCGCCAACAACCAGCAACTTCCCACAGCCATTGAAGAGGAGTGGGACAACAGATGCGTATTCTCAGTCATATGAAATCCATAGATTAGGGCCTGATGAATGTTTTTACATTGACTGATTTTCTTAAATTAACTTAAATTTTTGAAATGGTTGCATGTTGCATTTATATTTTTAGATAGTAAGTAAGAGAGAAAGAGGTCTTTGTGCTTGGTGGAGTTCTTCTGAGTGCTCAGCTGTGGTAGAGGATGCCAAGAGGGTGAGAAGCCCTTGTTTCAATTGCAGATTAAATAGCTTCCCGTCTCATCTCCGGTGCTCTCTACTCCATTTGCCATGTTCTCAAGGTCAAATCCTTGATCTACGAGTTGCTCTATCTCTCTATCTCTCACTCTCCCTCGCTCCCTGTGGAAATATATCCTTCTGCTGTTCTCTATCCTCTCTCCTTCCCTCTCTGCCTCCTCTATCCCTTTCTATCTCTCATTTTCTCTCTCTTTTTGTTGGTGCCTCTACATAATGATACAGGCTCAGCGTCTCATGTTAAATTAGTCTGAAAGCTCGCCACCAAATCTCTTCCACCGCACACACGGTGGCTGTTGTTTCTGGAGGCGTGTTTGCATAACCTGCCTTGCTGTAAACTCACAGCTCTCTCATGGTGTTGGAAAGGCTGTTGTTTGTCTCTTTATGTGTTTGTTCTTCCCCTCTCCCCACTCTTCTCTATCTTTTTTCTCTCATTGAGTGTGCTCTTAAGGGATGAGGCTGCTTGCAGGTCTTATGTGTTTGGTGGCCCCTAGCCCAGTCAAAAGACTGTGTGAAATGTTGAGGGAAATATTTTATAAACACTTCCTCATACATGCGCTCCTGACTGTTCTATTGGTTTTCAAATCAACTTTATTTCATTGTCTATCAGCCAAAGGCATTATCCCAGTCATATTAGCAAACCATGATAGTTGTTGCATCTTTAGATCTCTCCCCTGTACATATATAATGGATTTATTCCATCTCTGTCCATGAAACCGGTGTGGTGCACATTTTTGAAACATTCCCACATAGGGCCTACCTCCTTGTGCACATTGCGGTGCTTAAAATGTGAATAAATAATTGTTTATCAACATTTTTAGCTAAACATTATGATCTGTTCAATCAGCCTTATTCATTGCTATGCCGTAGACCTCCACTACACTACTTTGATACGCATCAGTTGGTATTATGCAGTGAGTATATGCAATGCCCATTGAAATAAAAGTGGGTATACAGAGTACAGCATTGTGTGTTTGTGTGAGTGATTTTTGTTTGCCTTAATACTCCGTGTGTATGTGTCTCAAATGTTTTTTGTGTTAGCTAGTGTCTATGAGCTTGTTTTGTTGTGTGTTTGTATATTGGCTAAGGTTAGTGTTGGTGTCCTTACAGAGAATATAGTGATGCTGAATGTGAGAGGACAGCCACAGGGCGCTGTCCGATGTAGTCGGTAACAGGAACACACAGGCCTGTCCGCTGTCCACGGATGACAGTGCTGAATCAGCAGGGAGGCAGACGGAGCAGTCCAAAGGCCCTAGTGCTGAATCTCTCTAAGGCTCTAATGGAGCTGTCCATTGAGGGTGGTGCTGAACTGTTGGCTGTACAGGGAATTAATTAATTTGTGCAGCTGACTTTGGGCTAAGTAATACTAAATTCTCAGTTCTCAAAACACATGTTCTTCTGGACTACTGAGATACTACTATTACTACTATTTTTTAACTATGGATTAGAATTTTCAAAACTGGGATTGCTATCTTTTATTAGCTTTCAGTTGCCGGCATTTAAGTCCATGGCTGGTGTGCCATAATCCATTATTGGGTATCAATTCCAACTACAAGTTAAGAGGCTTTGACCTAGTATCAACATCGACTCTCCTCTCTGGCACGACGTCTAAGAGTCTAGCTGCTTGGGTGCTATGATCTAGCTGCTTGGGTGTTTGGCTGGAGATTTGTCCTCACCAAGAAACCAAGACTGTCTTCGCCAATCCTTAATTAAATGAATAACATTGTGAAAGTTCTCTTTAGCTCCCAAGGCCTCCCATGTCTTCCTGAGTGCAGATGTGACCCATTAGAAGGGATTGACGGCCTTATCCCCAATTCCCTCTGAGACTGGGCTTGGCTGTGCTTGGGAGAGGCATGCGCAGTGTTAGTGTGGGTGTTTATCTTTCCTCCCGGGGAAGAGGGAGAACAAAAAAGAGAGAGAGAGAGGGGTAAGAAGGGATGGCTTGTGTTGAGGGTGAGCAAATTTGGATTTGCTGCTTCGCTGCTAGGCTCAGCCTGGCTCCAGAAGCAAATGACTGTCTAACTTGCTCAGTGTTGCAGGTAATTTTTTTCATTCACTGGGTTTGGGCTGATCTGAAAGTGGCTGGAGGCTAATCAATCCAGCTTAAGATCAAAAGAGACCCTACAACAGGTCGGGTTTGTGTGTGCGTGTGTGGCTGTGTGTGTGTCCGTGCGTGAGTCAGAGGGAGATCAAAGAAAGAGCAAAATAAGTAGGGGTCATTTTAGGTAAAGAGAAGTTCAAGACACTGAGCCCCAAGGGATTGTGGTCAGTAGTAGTGCATCATGGGAAATAGCCTTGGGGCAAACGCTGGAGCATGTGGCCAAGAGAGAATGTACATGTGAAGCAGCAGGACTAAACCTTCTGGACTCCTCAGAGCTGCTGGGCTGTTGGCAGTGGTGGTCTGCTCTCCCTAGTGGTTGACTTCACCCACCTGGCAGCCCTTACAGCGTGAAGAAATCATATGCACACACAGTGTGGAGCAGAGCGTTCAACATGCAATTAAATATTAATGAAGTTGCAACCAGTTCTCTAATAGCCATCCTTTACTATTCTTGGCAGGCTATTATTGTGTCGCTCTGGTAGCTGCAGGCAAGGAAATGGTTAAAGGGCAATTGCACCACTTTTTCAACTCATTTTCATTATCTCCAGCAGAATACAAGTGTCTACATATGTGAAAACGGCGGTTTTCGACTTTTTGTAGAAAAAAGTAAAAAAGTTTAAACAGTGATTTTTAAACACTATGAGATTCGAGGTGACGAGGGGAGCAGAAAAATACCTCCCTCTGGCTAGAAACTACCCTTTGATGTCACAGAGAAGCATTTTTTAGGACTTTTCTTCTTATCTTTTTGACCACAGATCATAGAAACACGTTTTCACATGCACTACATTACCAAAAGTATTTGGACACCTGCTTGTCAAACATGTCATTCCAAAATCATGGACATTAATATGGAGTTGGTCCCCCCATTACTGCTTAACAACCTCCACTCTTCTGGAAAGGCTTTCCACTAGATGTTGGAACATTGCTGCGGGGACTTGCTTCCATTCAGCCACTAGAGCATTAGTAGGGTTGGGCACTGATGTTGGGCGATTAGGCCTGGCTCTCAGTCGGTGTTCCAATTCACCACAAAGGTGTTTGATGGGGTTGAGGTCAGGGCTCTGTGCAGGCCAGTCAAGATCTTCGACACAAGTCTCGACAAACCATTTCTGTATGGACCTCGCTTTTTGCACGGGGGCATTGTCTTGCTGAAACAGGAAAGGGCCTTTCCTGCAAAGTTGGAAGCACAGAATAATTTAGAATGTCATAGAATTCACTATGCATTGGGACAGGTAGTGTTCTCCTGGCATCTGACAAACCCAGATTCATCCGTCGGACTGCCAGATGACGAAGCATGATTCATCACTAAAGAGAAAACGTTCCATTGCTCCAGAGTCCAATAGCGGTGAGATTTACACCAATTCAGCCGACGCTTGACAATGCGCATGGGGATCTTAGGCTTGTGTGTGGCTGCTCGGCCATGGAAACCCATTTCATGAAGCTCCCGACGAACAGTTATTGTGCTGACGTTGCATCCAGATGCAGTTTGGAACTTGGTAGTGAGTGTTGCAACCGAGGACAGACGATTTATACACGCTACGCGTTTCAGCACTCGGCGGTCCCATTCTGTGAGCTTGTGTCGCCTACCACTTCGCGGCTGAGCAGTTGTTACTCCTAGATGTTTCCACTTCACAATTACAGCACTTACAAGTGACCAGGGTAGCTCTAGCAGGACATACATTTGACAAACTGATTTGTTGGAAAGGTGGCATCCTATGACATTGAAAGTCACTGAACACTTCAGTAAGGCCATTCTACTGCCAATGTTTGTCTTTGGAGATTGCATGGCTGTGAGCTCAATTTCAAACACCTGTCAGCAACTGGCGTGGTTGTAATCTGAAGGGGTCCACATACCTTTGTATATATAGTGTATGTAGACACGGTATGGTGCTGGAGATAATGAATATGAGGTTGAAAAGTGTCAGGAGTTGCCCTTTAACAACCACACATATCCCCTTAGTGCTGACATGGATCGGACTGCCTCTTCATCTTATTCTCCTTTCACTGGTCACATGGGGGGGGGGGGGGGGTGTATGGAATTGTTTTACGAAGGTCATACCAAGGATCATTTTGCTATTTGAGTTAGAACTTTAAGACCCTTTGAATTATCCCCAAAATATATACTTTTTGGGGGGGTGAAAAGTTTTTGGGCCTTACTGCTATTAGCCCATACAAACACATTGAATAACTGATTCACAACATGGACCTACAGATAGTCCCCCCCAAAATCTAAAGGAAGTTTGTTCTGATGTGTCTGTCCTATATCTGAGGGACATAAGAAAGATCAGAAACATTTGTTATTTTTTTCCCAACGCAAATAAACAGATATCTCTAGCTTAAACTGACAGATTTCTATGGGGATTTTTTATTTATTATGCTAATTAGATTCCCGCGGGGGTGCGGACATCAACTCTAGGGGGTTAAACGTTATCCTAATGAGATTCCTCAGAGGAAAAATGTTAGTCAGAACCAAAGATAATTTGATGGGGAAAATATTCTGAATAAGACAAACAACCCTGATTGCTTTAGTAGGAGGTGCTTTCGGTATAGCACGGCTGTTAGTTTGTCATGTATCGATGTCTACGAAAGATATATAACGTCAAAGTGTAAGGATCAAAGGTTAGATTAATGTGGGCTCACAGGATTTATAAGTCTAGCATGAGTTAGGTCAGAGTATTTCATGCCATCGCAGAGAGACAGGCTGAAGGGAGATTATGTGACATATGTGACAAAGCTGAAGAGAACATAACCACGGTGGCCAACTCAAAGGTCCCCTTCAATAGTCAGGGTATATTTGTAGGTTTCTGACACAGAGCCTGTCCATGGGAAGCTATCGATGTTGTGAACATGTCAAGTGAAGCAATTGTTGTTTTTATGCAGCCCTCAAAACAGGGAAATAGAATACAGGAAGTAAAGGGCTGATCAACCAACAAGAGAGCTGAATCAGGTGAGAAAGGCTTTGAGGGCATGATGATTGGAGAGGAACAACACCTGCTGACAACTTCAGAAGCATGACGTAATCAATATGCTGAAAACATCCCTGCACTGTCCTCTCCACATTATTTCCTAACAATGGCTTAGAAAGAGAAATGAATAACGTTCTGAGAGGTAAGGGCAGGTGCTTTAGCTCTGCTTCTCTCATCTGTAATTAGAAGTGGAAACCTCAGGCCATTTGTCCCAATAGAGATAAAAGAAAAACCCAGTGCAGTCATAAAAAGAGACAGAGAGAAAAACCTAACACAGTCTTTCTGTATGAAGACACCAGACACAGAGGCACGGCAGACATCCTTCTGGACATTACCAGGGGGTTATGGGCCAGTAAATACTCTAACCATAGTCTACGTGGGCCAGAACTCCTAGGAGGAGGAAAGGGGAGGGAGTCCTTAGGTTCATTTTCTCTCCCCTTAACATAAATTGTCTTCTTCTCTTCTCACTGGTTCATGACCTTCACCAAATATCAATACATTAGCCAAGCTGAAATACAAAGGATCTTTAATTTGTATGTCATTAGCGGGACCAATATTTATAATCAGCACAAAAAACACTGAGGCTCCGGCAAACACAAATGCGCACACACTCTTGGGTGAATAGGCACACAAGAACAAACCAAGTCCTATAATGCCTTTTAACAGCTTTCGAAATGACTGTATTTTCTAATTGCAAACCTTGGAAGACAAATGGACGGTGCCATACACAGGAGTGTCTGCTGAGAGGTAAGTATTGTCCCCCACGGTGAAATCGGGGAAGGGACTGTGGATCTGTCTCTGTTCGTCCATTAGTTTGTATGTTAGTCACACACAATATCTCAGACAGCACTGGACAGATTTTGACAAAACTTGAGTACAAATGCGTCTTGCCATAGAGATCCAGCATTTACAAAATTACATTGATTGGCCCAAGGCAGGAGCTACAGTAATTAACTGAAATTTGCTAGTCACGCGTTATCTCAGTTGGCCCAAGGCAAGGGGGGTGCATAATTGTGGGGGACGACATGTTAACTGTTGCCTTGTTAAATTACTGAACCAGTCAGGGTATTTAAAGTTTCATAGCCAGACATTAGCATCTTAGACAGCAGGCCTGGTGCACTGGCTAGCAGGGGGGCTGAGGGACTTGCGGCGAACACATACAGTATCTGACCTAGATAGAAGCCCAGCACTGCACCACTCCAACTCCAACCGGACTGCCCAGGTAGAGCAAAGTCAAGGCCAATAGGGATTTGGAGAATAGAATATTACGTCAGCCTAGGAGCAAGTTAGGCACAACAGTTTCCACATGCCTGCCAGCTTCACACGCAATAGCGAGGCCAATAGAACGGACAACATATAGGGAGGGCTGTTGATAATTAATGACCATGCATGCATGAGCGTGTAAAGGGACAAGGGGTGTAGGTCGAAGGGTGTCATGAGTGTAAAAACATGTTCTTATTATGGTGTTGAGGTCTAGATGCCATCACCTTGTTGTGGAGATGACTGTGCCCTAAAATAACCTATGCACTCCTGCTCTCCACTGTTTAAGCACTTAATAATGGAACGTAGAAGGGAAGTATGACATCACCCGCAAACTCTGCCTCACTCTAACGCTCTCTGCAGGATAACCTTTTCAGGTTTAACTTGCGCTTTGACACTTTAACCAGTCACATTCCAGAGGCCTCTCAGATTCCGACTACAGAAAACTCAGATTATGCACCATCGATTCTGTCTGACCGTGTTTGTGCTTTTCTGATGTCTGCTTACTTTGCTATTTTTTTTGTATCTTCCAAAAAACGCCCTTCGTGTCTCTCAACCTAATAAACAGTGTCGGAACTAGATCCAAAACGACTTGTTCCTCTTGCTCCTTCTATTTACCAGAACTATCCATTCCTTCCGACTTTATCTCTCTCCTTTTCATTTATCTCTCCTGCGGTCTATCTCTTCTTATTTATGCCTGTCTTTCCCCCTCTCTCTCTCTTCCTCTCTTACCCACTCTCTCTCTCACACACTCTCTCTTTCCCCCTGCCCTCTCTCTCTCTCTGTCTGTCTGTCTGTCTTCCTTCCCATCTCTACCTTGCCTTGTAGCTGCCTTGTAGCTGGGCGTGCTGAATACAGAGCAGGGCGCCTCTCATCTCAGAGCTGATTGGTATGCAAAACATACAGCAATGCAGGGAGAGAGGGATCCACTGTCATTGGGGAGGAAATGGATAGCAGGGATTTGGGGCTTGACTGACACGGATAACTGTAATAAATGGCCTCAGTGCCACCTGATGAATGAGCAAAGGGCCATAAATACACCGCTCAAACAGATAAACACAGACAGAGCAGGTAGCCCGACAGCACATCCACAGATACACCCCCGCCCGGGACCCAGCCCAGACGCCTACAGGAAAGGACCGGACAGACTATCAACATGTACATACACCGAGTGTACAAAACATTAGGAACACCTTCTCTTTCCATGACTGACCAGGTGAATCCAGGTGAAAGCTACGATCCCAGTGTCACTTGTTATATCCACTTCAGTCAGTGTAGATGAAGGGGAGGAGACAGGTTAAATGATTTGAGACAATTGAGACATGGATTGTGTATGTGCCATTCAGAGGGTGAATAGGCAAGACAAAATATTGAAGTGCCTTTCAATGGGATATGGTAGTAGATGCGAGGCACACCGTTTTGTGTCAAGAACTGCAACGGTGCTGGGATTTTCACGTTCAACAGTTCCCTGTGTGTATCAAGAATGGTCCACCAACCAAAGGACATCTAGTCATCTTAACACAACTGTGGGAAGCATTGGAGTCAACATGGGCCAGCATCCCTGTGGAATGCTTTCGACACCTTGTAGAGTCCATGCCCTGACGAATTGAGGCTGCTCTGAGGGCAAAAGGGGGTGCAACTCAATATTAGGAAGGTTTAGTCACCATTATTGACAGTTATGGATGGATCATTTATATACTTGTTGAGAAATAATCACTTATTTAGACAAGATAATTGTTACTATTTTAAACAGCTTGATTGTGCCACATGACAACATTGAATGGTAGATTGGCAAACATGCATGTATCACTTCCAAAAATGCCAATGTAAAGAGATCACAAGGGTTTCAATTACTGGTTACATTCACACCTTATGTGTGTGTTTAGGTGTGTGTGTGTAGCTGTGTGTGTGTGTGTGTGTGTGTGTTGGTGTGTGTTTGTGTATAAGGGAATGTGTGTGTGTGTGTGTGTGTGTGTGTGTGGGTGTGTGTGTGTGTGTAGGTGTGTGTGTGTAGGTGTGTCTAGATGTAGGTGTGTGTAGCTGTGTGTGTAGATGTTGGTGTGTGTGTGTAGGTATGGGCAGGTGTGTGTGTGTGTGTAGATGATTGTGTGTGCTTGTGTACATAGCATGTGAAATGTGAAGAGTTCAGGTGGTGACGAATGCATTGTGCTGCTGCTCCTCTGGGGCCATTATTCAGACACCACCTGGGTCTACTACAGCAAGAGGAGGACAGGGAGGATGGGGTTGAAGGCCAGGCCAGCTGGGGGGGTTGTGTGTGCATGCATGCACTTCAATGTGCAGGGGCACGTGTCCTGTCCTCTCTCATAGTTCTTCATGTTGGCACTGCCTGGGTGGCAGCAGTAGCAGTGGACACCCCAGTTACTTGCCCTCCTGCTTCCCACACGGCACCAGGCACAGCTTAGCTAACTAACCCATAATTTCACATCATCCCAGCATGGCATGCTAACCCAGCCCGGTACTAACTGGACATTGCGCTAACAAGCTCCCAAATTATAGCAGTCACTGCTGTGACTCTACAGGCCAAGACCCAGGTGCTCAGCAGTGTAAGATATGTTAACAGTCAAACAGGCTGATGTTGTTATAGACTCCCATAGTTTTGTAGGCCTTTGCTATTTCATTCTATTATTTCAAATGGGTCCTGAATAATGGACACTTGCAGTGGGCTTTTCCAACAGTGTTCCACCTACAAGGTTCATTCAGATTGCACATAAAACAGAGGACAGATGATAATTATGAGATGTTTTTTATATGATAATTACATGGAATTTCTCCATGGCTACGAGGGGATTTCTGTCCTTGTGATTGGAAGACTGAAGGGTATCCACATGCGTACGCACGCACGTACACATGATCTTTGTCAACAATGTCTTGGATGGTTCACTGGTGTAAGGAGAAAAACGGTGGTGACTCAGCAGAGCTATTTCTGTGCTGGCTCCTCAACAGATTACAGCACGGACCATGGACAAAGGAGAGCTAGGGGCGGGGGGTCGATGAGATAAGAAAAACACCGGCCCTATTACAGGAACAAAACATTAAAGCATTTGAGGAACTCTGTTGACTTTTGCCTCCTGTTTTCCTGAACAGCTCCTGGTGAATGAATATGTCTCTGCTACTTGAATTGTGGGACCATTGTTGTTTTAGTGTGGACGAGCTCAAACAATGCTGCAATACAGTACAGTCTTGCGATAGACAGGCTCAGTAAAGCTCCAGTGTCTCTACCCTACAGTAGTAGCGTTTTATGGAGCTCCTAAGCCTTTGGCCTAGAATAGCTTGGCATACAACGTTTCCATATCTCTGTCTGAGAGTAGCCAACCTTTGCAAAGTCACAGTTATAGTAGCCTAGCTTAGAAAAGCTTTATCTTTGGCCCTAGGTCAAAGCAGTGATGGGTTCCTTGGCATTGCTTTCTTCCTCCTAAGGACATGTACGTGTCCTCCACATCCTCCTATCCCCCTGAAGATACTAAGGACATGTACGAGTCCTCCACATCCTCCTGTCCCCCTGAAGATCACGTCTGTCACCCCTCCAACACTCACAAACACACACATACAAAGACAACACTGTAGAGAGTGTTAATGCAACGATAAGCTTGTGGGAGCTGCAGGTTAAGCAGCTTTTAGACAATACTGAGGAGGTGGCTCGGCAACCAAGGCGCCGCGGCAACACTATCGCTGTGCCACATGAGTAACCCAGATGTGCTGTGCACGTCATATCTGCTCCCTCCATCCCACAAGAGAGTGAGTGAGTGAGGGAGGAGAGGGTGGAAGGGAGGAGAGTGGAAGGGAGGAGAGGGTGGAAGGGAGGAGAGGGTGGAAGGGAGGAGAGGGAGGGAGGGAGGGAGGGAGGGAGGGAGGGAGGGAGGGAGGGAGGGAGGGAGGGAGGGAGGGAGGGAGGGAGGGAGGGAGGGAGGGAGAGTCACCTGAATTTGAAATACCTACCTCTTATTGTTACTTTTTCCAACCATGTCTGTTAGACATTCACCCCATAATTCACCCCTTCACACATGACTTGTTCTGGGCTCTGTGGTGTGCTGGTCTGGTTGGTGGTGTAGCACACGAGCTAACTGTGCTAGCAGTACAGTAATGATAGCATTAGCATCAGTCTCTATGGCTTGACAGCCACAGCTGTGTGCATTCGCCTGAGTGGGAGCAACCTGACTCCAGAGTGGGTGGCTATACTAATGCCTGCTTCACTGAATTGTTATCATCTTGTTTCCCGGTAGGGGTATATACTGTGTGTGTGTGTGTGTGTATCCGTATAAAAATTGCATATGCATCCTGTGCCACAAAATTCATTGTGCATGAAGGGGCCGCCTGAGAGAATCATTCTCAAAACAAATTCACTTTTAATTCATTTCGATTAGAGTTGGACCATGTGTCGTGCTTCTGTTCCTTCTGGTTCAGTATGAAATGTGTTCTTGGTTAATATTAATTACTTTTCTGTCTAACAAAGTTATGCTAACTCTGCTTCTTCATGAATATTGGCATGCATCTGTGTGCCCTAACCTCTATGTGCTTCTATGACTATATATTAATAAGTGTGTTTGTGTGTTATAAGTATGCAAAGATGTGTCCTGGCACAGAGGGGAGAGGGAACAATGAGAAAGAAAGAGATACTGTCAAGAAACGGGGAAGATGAAGTTTAGCAGAGAGTCACCAGGAGTGGCTGGTGTGATGTTACTGAGAGAGGGTTTTCATTAACACAGAGACCTTATCCATATACCTATTACAGGATGTTACGGTTTCTTTTTTTTCTCGCAGACATTTCTATAAGCTGGCTTGAATCCTCAGATGGAGAGACACAGAGAGAGAGAATTGTCAAGGCCCACAGTCTTGGAGAAGGAGACATCACTTAAAGAGATATGGGTGACTATAGGTCATTAGTCCCAGATGAGGAACGAGCCAGACAGGCCCGCGCCTAATGGTTCCTACCGCAAGAAGAAGCCAAACCAATGGCTCTCCGTTATAGATGAAATCAATATTATGTTTATACATCGATCTTGCCCGCTCCAATATTGCCTGTTTGCAGCTAACTTGGCGCCTCCGCTGTCGGCACGCCAAAAAAAGGACCCGTCAAGCTCGACCCATTCATCAAATGCTGATATGCTGACCATTCTGTAATCCCGTTGGAGTGTGTCTTCACTTGAGCAAATAGCACCACAATGAAATGCTGTACGGTTATTTTGCTTCACAAACTGGGGCTGTCATGCCAAATAATGTCCCCCAGACAAAAATTTGGGACAGGCTCTCAACTGTTTATAGACAATTCCTTTCTCTACTGAGAGAGAGAGAAAACTAGTGAGACAGACAGCTACGGAGGGGGATAGGGAGAAACACCCACTCAATGTGATTCAATGTGATGAATTTAATCAGACATGCTAGCAAGCAACAACAAAATAAATCCCTTATGTCTCCCCCATCTGATATCTCAATCTTTCCATCTCGCTTTCCTTGCAATAAGAACAGCATTCAACGTTAAGTAATGAATCCACACCTGTGAAGGAATATGAGCTGTATGTACTGCTGTGGTAAAGCAACCCTATATTATCAAATCAGGTAGGAGGTGATCAGAACAGGGGGGCCTGCAAGCTAACAGCACAGCTCCAAATGTCATCCTGACTGTCGTGTCAGTGCTTTTTGTGAATGATTCTGTAGTTGCCACGGTAATTTAGCAGACAAAGAGACCTTCCTCCTCCTCCATTGGTGTCTATGGCAACTGCTTAGCCTTCACAGCTGTCCTCACAACTTAAAGTTATTTCCATAGTTCTGGTTAATCACACCAAATTAAAAATAATGTTTTTCTCATTTTGTCATCCATTTCAGTTGACAAGGGTGTGTTGTGCACCTACATGGTACACTGTCAGTCCAAGGCAATGTACGCACATCCAGTCACTTTCAAAGGTGGAGAATAACATGCTCCCAAAGTTAGAAACATTCATTGTTAGCAGCAGTCACATCTGCACTTGTGAACACCCGCACACCCAACCAAGCCCCCCAATAACATAAAAAACACCCACAAGACATTTCTCTATGCTTTTGTACCCAAGTTCTTGACCATCAGTTCCTCACTGTGCTGCTTTAGACTCAATAAACTCCTTTGACACAAACACGCTGCAGACATCCTTACATATCTGAGTAAACAGAGTTAAATCAGAGTTGACAGTTTAAATAAAAAACCCACTAGTCTAAAATGGGGGAAAGATCTGAATTGGTTGACCTTACCAAATTGAGAGATAACATTGGCACCTTCCCTTTTAGTACAAATGACTTATTTAAGAATATCTTTAGGAATCTTAATTGTAGCGCTGGCTTTTGTTTGAGAGCGGTGAGCCGGAAACTTGTGGCTTCGGCTGTGTTTTCCTCCAGATTCAATTAAATCTCAAATACTTGATTTATCCCGCAGGGGGCAATTATGTAGACAGGAGTGGAGATACGTAAAAACAACATACAAGAACATACAACATAATTACAACCACACAGCACCAATAGTTATGAAAAGCATGACAAGTAATGATTCGAGTCTGGTTCCTAGAAGAGAAGATTGTCAAAACAGATGCATGAATATGATTATACATATAACGTGACAAAGTACCCATCTAGATGTAGTGGATCGCTCCACGATGGGTGCTTTATGCGTCCCTTTGATCTTTTAAGTAGAAATTGTGCACCAATATTGATTTTTAAAAGCCTGTTATATAAAATTAAGTGCCATTCAATACAGACCACATGGAGAGTTCAATACATTTTTTTATTTGAATCAAAACGTGTCCCTCTGTCAACCCTGTGTCACCTCTAAGAATATTTGAACAAACTTAAAACCAAGTTTTCACCATCATTGTAAAGCCCTAGTTATTTTGTTGCTTTTATTTACGTCTGTCTGTCATTCAAAGGTCAACCCTGTGACTGAATTCTCCTTTTAATATGGTGAAACTGAAAGCACAAGCTACAGCTAGCTAGCACTGCAGTGTATACAATGTGGTAAGTAGTTGTTTCTCAAAGAGAGAGAAAGACAATAATTGAACAGTTTTGAAGGAGAGGGAGATAGAGAAATGTCGTATTTTTTTCACTTTCAGTTTCTCTTACTTAGCTAGCAAATGCAGCTGGCTAGTTTAGTTACTAAAAGACCCGGCTCAAACAGATGGATGCTACGTTAGCTAGCTGGCTATGACTAGTCAACACAACACTGGAACTCTTCAAGGTAAATCAAGGTAAGCTCAAGGTAAGCTCTTGTTTTTATTAAATCATTTCCACTGGGGCATGCTGGTGTAAGTGCTTACTGATTGTACACTGTAAAGTTACTGCATGATTGTAGTGGGTTTACTAACACATTAGTTCTATTGGCTATGTTGACTAGGACGTTACTTTAGCTAATATGGAGACAACGATGTAGGCTGTGTGTAACGGTTATGACATGGTTTGGCTTGGAAAGTTTTTTTTAGCCTGGTCACATACAGCTGATGTGTTGTTCATTGAAGTCCACAAACAAAAGGACAATGTGAGAGGAGTAGAGTGCCTTGAGGCGAGAAGGAATACAAAGTGGCTACTATGAAAGTGAACTATGTTTATGCGTGATCAGGGGTGTATTCATTCTGCCGATTGTGTTGAAAAATGTTTCTTAAACGGAAGCAAACGAAACGGTGATAAAAATACCTGAATTTGTCCAATAGAAACTCTCATTTGCAACTGTTGGACTAATGATTACATCCTAGAAACCCTAGATGCAGGCAAGAGTGTGAAAGGCAGTATTGAATGTGTCACTGTCAGTTCATGTGTCACTGTCTGTCATCTCAAATTTTCTCTCAACCTACGTTGTAAACTTTCATTCATAGGCTAGATTGTAGCAAACTCCTGATGACTACACGGAAAATGTGAGAATCATGTAGAAAGCCTAAACCTATCGATGTTGAACTGGGTGAATGGAACATGAATGACAGCCAATGACAGTCATCCAACATGCTGTATTAGAAAAATGACAGCATGCAGCATGTTGGCCATGCTCATGAAAAATAAGTCCTCAGAAACTGTACTGACCGCCACTGATTCTGGTCACATCTAGCTGAGAAACAAATCATTCCAATTGTAGAGATGGTTAAAGCTATATACTGATTGCATTAGCAATTATCTCTAATAACAAAATATAAATGTTAAATCAATGTTTGAACACCAGTACAAATGTAAAGCCTATTTCAACAGTGGAAGAAAGACCTATGGACAAACTCCGGAAACTGAAATGTATTGTATGACCAGAGACTTTATGACATGCCCATCTCTATTTTGGTCTTGACTCTTTGCCTGTGCTAGCAGGCAAAAGCCATTTTATGAGCACTAAATGGTAGTGTGTTACCCGTTCACCCCTGTGAATAAAAGAGGAGGGATGCTTGTCTCCCTGTAACAGACCATTACTCCTCCATTGTTTGCCAAAGCTCAATGTCGTAAATAATATACAATGGCTTAATGTACTTCCAGCATGTCTGACACAAGGTCATGCCCACCAATGGGAGTAGTCCTCTCAGTGTGAGAAGCCAATGAGGTGGGAGCAGGAGAGCTGTATCATTGTGCTTTCAAAGCGACAGTGCAGTTTCAGATACCGCACTACAATGCATACACTTTTTGAATGCATAGTCCTGGCTATAGCCTGGTCTGATATTGATGCATCTTCCACATTTCAATGGGATATTAATACATTTGTAGTTTAAATCAATAATATGTTTATACATCAATCTTGCCCGCTCCAAATTTGCCTGTTTGCAGCTAGCCGGGCACCTCAGCGGCTAGCACGCCAAAAAAAAGGACCTGTCAACCTCAACCCTTCCGTAAGGGGTTGATATGCTGACCAATCCGTAATCCCGTTGGAGTGTGTCGTCACTTGAACAAATCTCTCTTTCTATTTACATTAGATCTTGATATGACCACTATAGGTGAAAATGGAAGTCTCTACTTGTGGAGATTGCCGGACCTAGCTACTCCATTCTGTTTGGTAATGACTGTCGGCTGTCGTCCTAATGTAGTGTGGAGTGGTCTGCATGATGCCCCTAAAGAGTAGGAGCAGGGCACAAAGGTCCAGCCCTTTATCCTGGAAAGCAGTACTCCAGAGGCAGATTATCAGTCTTGCCTCTCTGCTCACACTTATATTTCTTTCCAGAGCAACACCACCCCCCTCTGAGTTTTTCCTTGCAGATAACGAAAGGCAATTATTACGAATCTGGGCATAGTGTATTTGTTTAATGATGGTAAATGTGCTAGGTGCTCTCAAAATGATGGCCTTTGTGTAGAACATTGTTGTTTGTCAGGATATTTTCTTCTTAACCTCTGTGGTTTTTTTCACAAGATGCAGACATGCTTACTAATATGATTTAAATTGCTACTTTCCATTCATATTTCACTTGTACACAATTGAGTCTGATGCTGATGTCAGTTAGCACTCATCTTGTGTTCATTACTGAGGAACCACAAACTTCGCCCAGTTGCCAGTTTGTCCTTTTCCAAAAGGCTGTTTCCTGGTCTAAGGTAATTGTGATCTCCACAACCAACAGACTGTCCCTCCACATGGCCTAGCTAGTTCATCTACAACAATATGTAGGCCAGAGACACTTGATGGATTAATTCAACCTTTTAATCACTTCACCTCCCACTGATATCCAAGCACCAGGATGACAGACATAGCCACACATTATACAGCCACATTATACAGCAATATTATACAGCCACATTATACAGCCACATTATACAGCCACATTATACAGCCACATTATACAGCCACATTATACAGCCACATTATACAGCCACCTTATACAGCAATATTATACAGCCACATTATACAGCAATATCATACAGCTTTCTTATACAGCCACTTTATACAGCCACGTTATACATTCATGTTATACAGCTACGTTACACAGCCACATTATACAGCTATATTACACAGTTATATTACACTACCACATTATACAGCCACATTATACAGCTTTCTTATACAGCCACTTTATACAGCCACTCTATACAGCTATTTTATACAGCCACATTGTACAATGACAAAGAAGGGAAGGAGGCAGAAGTGGCACATTCTTAGCAGCCTGAAAGCAGCTTTTTGATGGGCGTTGTTGATACTCAGCATGTCACTCGCTAACATACAGACATGAACACGTTGCTGAAATTAAACAGTATCAGAACAAACTGTGTGAAAAATCCATTTTGCAAGGCAAATGATGTGTCTATTGGGAGCCTACCGTGGCACAGACGCATAATGTAGCCAAATTATCTCTGGTATTTTCTTATTAATGCATGTTCAATTTTTAAACGCATTTTATTCATCTCATGCATATTGATGCTACAGCATGTGAATCACTGAAGTGGTTGGTAACAACACTAAACCAAAGATGTGTATGTTTTCTACCAAACAAGAAGGGTGTGTAAACTGTCACATGAGGCACAATGTATGCCTTATGCTACTGGTCCTCTGTATGCCCTATGCTATTGGTCCTCTGTATGCCCTATGCTACTGGTCCTCTGTATGCCCTATGCTAGGTGGCCCTCTGTATGCCCTATGCTACTGGTCATCTGTATGCCCTATGCTACTGGTCCTCTGTATGCCCTATGCTACTGGCCCTCTGTATGCCCTATGCTACTGGTCCTCTGTATGCCCTATGCTACTGGTCCTCTGTATGCCCTATGCTACTGGTCCTCTGTATGCCCTATGCTACTGGCCCTCTGTATGCCCTATGCTAGTGGTCCTCTGTATGCCCTATGCTAGTGGTCCTCTGTATGCCCTATGCTAGTGGCCCTCTGTATGCCCTATGCTACTGGCCCTCTGTATGCCCTATGCTAGTGGTCCTCTGTATGCCCTATGCTAGTGGTCCTCTGTATGCCCTATGCTACTGGTCCTCTGTATGCCCTATGCTACTGGCCCTCTGTATGCCCTATGCTACTGGTCATCTGTATGCCCTATGCTACTGGTCCTCTGTATGCCCTATGCTACTGGCCCTCTGTATGCCCTATGCTAGTGGTCCTCTGTATGCCCTATGCTAGTGGTCCTCTGTATGCCCTATGCTACTGGTCCTCTGTATGCCCTATGCTACTGGTCCTCTGTATGCCCTATGCTACTGGCCCTCTGTATGCCCTATGCTAGTGGTCCTCTGTATGCCCTATGCTACTGGCCCTCTGTATGCCCTATGCTACTGGCCCTCTGTATGCCCTATGCTAGTGGTCCTCTGTATGCCCTATGCTACTGGTCCCCTGTATGCCCTATGCTACTGGCCCTCTGTATGCCCTATGCTAGTGGTCCTCTGTATGCCCTATGCTACTGGTCCCCTGTATGCCCTATGCTAGTGGCCCTCTGTATGCCCTATGCTACTGGCCCTCTGTATGCCCTATGCTAGTGGCCCTCTGTATGCCCTATGCTACTGGTCCTCTGTATGCCCTATGCTAGTGGCCCTCTGTATGCCCTATGCTAGTGGCCCTCTGTATGCCCTATGCTACTGGCCCTCTGTATGCCCTATGCGACTGGCCCTCTGTATGCCCTATGCTACTGGTCCTCTGTATGCCCTATGCTACTGGCCCTCTGTATGCCCTATGCTACTGGTCCTCTGTATGCCCTATGCTACTGGTCCTCTGTATGCCCTATGCTACTGGTCCTCTGTATGCCCTATGCTACTGGTCCTCTGTATGCCCTATGCTACTGGTCCCCTGTATGCCCTATGCTAGTGGCCCGCTGTATGCCCTATGCTAGTGGTCCTCTGTATGCCCTATGCTACTGGCCCTCTGTATGCCCTATGCTACTGGCCCTCTGTATGCCCTATGCTAGTGGTCCTCTGTATGCCCTATGCTAGTGGTCCTCTGTATGCCCTATGCTAGTGGTCCTTGGAACTACTGGTGGTGTCAGTATATATTTGAAAATATCAAAAATATATTTGTGTTATTGGAGGCTAGATCTCATACTGTATTCAGCTACATTGAGCTGCCAGGGATACCCCAGTCAAAGGTCAGGGGAAAACATCATTACTCATATGAGACCAAAACAATGAAGAGTTTACTTAAAGTGTAGGGATATACTCCTCTCTCGTGATTTACTGCCATAGGTGGCTCAGTTCAGTTATGGGTTCGCTGTAGTGTTTATATGGGGGAGAATAATGTTTTTTAATTGAAATGACATTTTATACAAAAATGAAGCCACTCCAAATCCCCCCACCCACCACATTTTCCTAATTTAGATTTTTTTTAAACATTTATTTAACTAGGAAAGTCAGTTAAGAATAAATTCTTTAGTTCAATGACAGCCTAGTAAATGCATTGTTCACGGGCAGAATGACGGATTTTTACCTTGTCAGCCCGGGGAGCCGTTCTTGCAACCTTTCAGTTACTCTAACCACTAGGCTACCTGCCTAACCTGTTTATCAGAGAGGGAGAAAATAAGTACAAAAAAATTATTTCAACAACAAAAACAGCAAACAAGACATACAGTAGGAACAGATAATACCAACATTCAGGTACTGGTAGGTAAAGGTAGACAGGACAGCACAGACAGGATTTAGGCCAGCCATGTCACGGGATGAAGCTGTGGCATATGGGACGTTTATTAATGCTCGTTTTTTCAGCCATTACAGAAATAGAATGTGACCATTTGGAGTGACCGCTAATAGTCACATATCAGCCATTACAGTAATAGAATGTGACCATTTGGAGTGACCGCTAATAGTCACATATCAGCCATTACAGTAATAGAATGTGACCATGAGGAGTAACCACTAATAGTCACATATCAGCCATTACAGTAATAGAATGTGACCATTTGGAGTGACCGCTAATAGTCACATATCAGCCATTACAGTAATAGAATGTGACCATGAGGAGTAACCACTAATAGTCACATATCAGCCATTACAGTAATAGAATGTGACCATTTGGAGTGACCGCTAATAGTCACATATCAGCCATTACAGTAATAGAATGTGACCATGAGGAGTGACCGCTAATAGTCACATATCAGCCATTACAGTAATAGAATGTAACCATTTGGAGTGACCGCTAATAGTCACATATCAGCCATTACATAAATAGAATGTGACCATGTGGAGTGACCACTAATAGTCACATATCAGCCATTACAGTAATAGAATGTGACCATGTGGAGTGACCTCTAATAGTCACATATCAGCCATTACATAAATAGAATGTGACCATGTGGAGTGACCACTAATAGTCACATATCAGCCATTACAGAAATAGAATGTGACCATGTGGAGTGACCATTAATAGTCACATATCAGCCATTACAGTAATAGAATGTGACCATTTGGAGTGACCGCTAATAGTCACATATCAGCCATTATAGTAATAGAATGTGACCATGTGGAGTGACCACTAATAGTCACATATCAGCCATTATAGTAATAGAATGTGACCATTTGGAGTGACCACTAATAGTCACATATCAGCCATTACAGTAATAGAATGTGACCATTTGGAGTGACCACTAATAGTCACATATCAGCCATTACAGTAATAGAATGTGACCATTTGGAGTGACCACTAATAGTCACATATCAGACATATCACAACATTTTTACAGAAGTGAAGTATTGTCAGAGTTTAACATGTTTACAGTACAACCATGTGGCGATGTGCACCACAGAGCTACTTGTCACACACTCTGTTGTCACACACTACCATATCAACATCGATTTCACAGTCTCCTGCAGGTGTTATCGAGCATTTGAATGAAAAAGCTGCTGTCGATTCAAGTGTTCTCTGTCCTAGTTTCCCTACACACTTTGTTAATATTAAAGACAACAACCATCCCAACATCTTTTTTTCTGCCTAAGCAGTCTCATAATCTTCCATATCAGATCGTTCCCGTGTCGATTTAAAGTCTGTCTAGCTTGGAGAGCCAGCTGACTATAATAATGTTTTTGCCTGGGGCAGCTCAGACTGCAGGTCAAATACAGTACATTTGGGCTGATTCTGCACTATTGTCAGAAGTACATTTTAGACCTGTTGTCGTATAGGATTTCTGTGAATCAGATAAATGTACTTTAATCTAGTGAGAGAGATTATAAGCAATGATGGAGTACCATCACTTTCTCTGCATTATAAATCACTAAGCCATCACATCATTTGCAACATCACCATTATACATTTTCATTGAGCTATCGGATTTAAATTAAATTACAATGCGTCTACTCGTACCAATGTACAGCTGAAAAAATGTATCAATGTCAAACAAAGAAAATCATTTTTTAACACTTTTTACACAACTTTTTATTCAACACTAGCACTCAAAGAAAGGAGTGAATGCATTTTCTATACTGTATGTCCTCTGGGATTGGAGTAGCCCTGTTTCTGCCTGTGGTGGTCGTGGCTTCTCAGTGTGGAACATTTCTGTCTGCTAATTACAGTATGTCTCCCTTGGCTGTGGTGTCAGCCCCCTTAGCCCAGTGTAGTCTAGTTAGAGATAATGCTAATGGCTGAGTTGGCTCTGACAGAGCCGTGGGCATCCAACAAGGTCTGTGCTGAGCTGCCCCCTCTTTTGATTCTCATCAGATGGCTAGGAGAGCCCATAGTAGTTCTGAGGAAGTCATGAAGCTGTAATATCATAGTGGTAATGCTGAGCGATTAACCAACATTTTGTTGTTGTTTTTTTGGTTGTTAAACAACTAATTGACCAAAGTCGGTTCACATATTTGACTTCCATTCAGTTTTTTTTTTTGTGAGCCCAACTCTAGAGAGAAATCAAATAATTCATGGGAGAAATGAAGTCGGAACTATGTGGGACTCTGGGCTGAAGGGAGATGTAGCTTTCATTAAGAAAATGTTCAACCTAGTTTAGCACAGAAACGTGGTAATTAACTACAATGACCATGATACATTGCACAAGTTTTTTCCAGCTCATACATACATGGATCTGTGGACGGATACACTTTTACGGCAGCTATGTTAGGTTAGATACGCACAGACCGCATAGGCCGCATGAGAGAGGAATGTACACAACACAATGGGACAGAGACAGTTCTGAAGATGGCGCCGACAGAGATGGTCGCCTCGCTTCAAGTCCTTAGGAAAATATGTTTTTTTATGTACTATTTCTTACATTGTTACCCCAGGAAATCTTAAGTCTTATTACATACAGCCGGGAATAACTATTGGATATAAGAGCGACGTCAACTTACCAACATTACGACCAGGAATACAACTTTCCCGAAGCGGATCCTATGTTTGGACCATCACCCAGGACAATGGATCTAATTCCAAAAGCCAACCCAAGACAACGGCGCCGCAGAAGGGGCAGACAGAGCGGTCTCCTGGTCAGGCTCCGTAGATGTGCACATCGCCCACCGCTCCCGAGTATACTACTCGGCAATGTCCAGTAGAAGAAATTCGAGCAAAGGTTGCCTTCCAGAGAGACATCAGAGATTGTAACATTCTCTGTTTCATGGAAACATGACTCTCTCAGGATATGTTGTCAGAATCAGTTCAGCCACCGGGCTTCTCCATGCATCGTTCCGACAGAGATAAACACCTCTCTGGGAAGAGGAAGGGCGGGGGTGTATGCTTCATGATTAACGACTCGTGGTGAAATCATAACAACATACAGGAACTCAAGTTGTTCAGCTTACCTGACCTAGAATTCCTCACAATCAAATGCCGGCCATGTTATCTTCCAAGAGAATTCTCGTCAGGTATTGTCACAGTGGTGTACATTCTCCCACAAGCAGACACAAAGATGGTCCTCAAGGAACTTCACTGGACTATAAACTGTAAACCATATATGCTGAGGCTGCTTTAATTGTAGCTGGGGATTTTAACAAAGCAAATTTGAGAACAAGCCTACCTAAATTCTATCAGCATATTGGGTTAAAGCCCTCCCCCGCCCTCCCATTGGCAAATCCGAACATGACGCCATCTTGCTCCTACCGTCTTATAGGCAGAAACTCAAACAGGATGGATCAGTGACTAGAACCATTCAACGTTGGTCTGACCAATCGGAATCCACGCTTCAAGATCGTTTTGATCATGTGGACTAGTGTAACAGTTTTCGTCCTCCTCTTCTGAGGAGGAGTAGGAAGGATCGGACCAATACGCAGCGTGGTAAGTGTTCATCATATTTTTAATCTAAACTGAACACTACACAAACTGAAAAAGAAACAGTTCTGTGTGGAAAACACAGACACAGAAAACAATCACCCACAACCAAAATGGGGAAAACAGGCTACCTAAGTATGATTCTCAATCAGAGACAACGATCGACAGCTACCTCTGATTGAGAACCATACCAGACCAAACACCAAAATACAACATAGAAAAAAGAACATAGACTACCCACCCCAACTCACACCCTGACCAAACTAACACACAGACATAATAAAGGAACTAAAGTCAGAACGTGACAACTAGGATATGTTCAGGTCAGTCTCAGAGAATAACATCGACCTACACGCTGTTTCGGTGAGTGAATTTATAAGGAAGTGCAATGGAGATGTTGTACCCACTGTGACTATTAAAACCTACCCTAACCAGAAACTGTGGATGGATGGCAGCATTCGCGCAAACCTGAAAGGGTGAACCACCTCATTTAACCATGGAAAGAGGTCTGGGAATATGGCTGAATATAAACAGTGTAGTTATTCCTGCCGCAAGGCAATCAAGCAAGGGAAATGCTGGTACAGGGACAAAGTGGAGTAGCAATTCAACGGCTCAGACACAAGACGTATGTAGCAGGGTCTACAGGAAATCACGGATTACAAAAAAAAAACAGCCACGTCACAGACACCAACGTCACAGTTCCAGACAAACTAAACACCTTCTTTGCACACTTTGAGGATAGTAAGTGCCACCAGCGTGGCCTGCTAGCAAGAACTGCGTCCCCCCCTTTCCTTCTCCATCGCCGATGTGAGTAAAACATTTAAACGTGTTAACCCTCGCAAGGCTGCTGGCCCAGACGGCATCCATATCCGCGTCATCAGAGCATGTGCAGACCAGCTGGCTGGTGTGTTTTTACAGACATATTCAATCACTCCCTATCCCAGTCCCTGTCCCCAAATGCTTCAAGATGGCCACCATTGTTTCTGTACCCAAGAAGGCAAAGATAACTTAAATACTTCTGTCCTCATGAAGTGCTTTGAAAGACTAGTCAAGGATCACCTCCACCTTAACGGCCACCCTAGACCCTCTTCAGTTTGCATACCGCCCTAACAGGTCCACAGACGATGCAATCAACATTATACTGCACGCTGCCCTATCCCATCTGGCCAAGAGGAATACCTATGTAAGAATGCTGTTCATTGACAACAGCTCAGCATTCAACACCATAGTACCCTCCAAGCTCATCATCAAGCTGGAGGCCCTGGGCCTCAACCCCACCCTGTGTAATCGGGTCCTGGACTTTCTGACGGGCCGCCCCCAGGTGGTGATGGTAGGAAACAACATCTCCACTTAGCTCACCCTCAACACTGGGGCCCCACAAGGGTGCGTGCTTAGCCCCCTCCTGTACATGTCGAGCGGTCATTTGAAAGAGTAAGAAAATTTCAGTGAGACAACTCAAAGGTAAAATCCATTAACGCCAAGATAATGGAATTCATTGCCCTTGACAATCAACCGTTCTCTGTCGTGGGTGATGCTGGCTTTTGCGACTGGCCAAGAACCGGTACAAACTAACGTTACCAATTGCGCTACTGTTCAGATGTTGCCCTACCGGAGTTACACAGTAATAGCATCACTGCTGTTAGATTCACGACATACTATGAAACGCCGTTTGGGTCTTTGCGGGTCAAAAAAGATACACGTCAAATAACATTATCTGACGCGTTAAATAAGCTTTTAATTTGACACATCAAATAACACAGTTCTATTATAAAATGTTGTGTGTTCGGAATTTGCATGTGCAAGCCAAGCACCACCACTACTATCAGTAGCACTGAAAAAGCTGTACAAGTAGCACTGTCAAAGCTGTAAAGACCTGCTACGAGAACGATGTGTTTACAATACCACGTTGGTAATAAAGCCTTATTTGACAGCAAATTCTGGGGTAGCTAGCTAGCTTTAGCTTAGTACCTAGATTGCACCAATACAACCAGCCTGAAAATAATGATCAGTAGAAATTGCAGTAATTTTCACTATTCTTAGCTGATTTAGGAATCCTTGTGAGTAAGTATTACCTAGGTAGGCACTTGTTGTTCGCCTATTGAAATTGAACTTCAGCTCATGAAAATAAATAGCTCGCCAACTACTTAACCCTGTTGCCCAAAGTTAACGTTATAAGCAGCCAGCTAGCTTCATCTGGCTAGTGAGGCTCGAGCTGACTGGGTTATGTGTTGTGAAGCTAGCCACAATAATGATTAGGCACAATAGTGGAATTTGCAGTTTGCCTTCAAAATACAAGTACCGCTTTGAAAGTGATGCAGAAGGTTACAATTGGTGAAATCATGCCATATTTAGAGTAGATAATGTTAAACAAGGATGGAATGTGAAGCAATGAAATGGGGTATCAGTCTACTCGGTAACACCCACAGAAGACAACTGTGAAGAGTTTTTCGCAAATGTTAGCATTGTAGCTCTTATCATGGGACTGTGACTGTGTGAAATCACCTCCCCAGTCAGCCTATTGTGTGTATTGACATCCATATTGCACTGCACAGCGTTACCTAAGGATTGGGGATCAATGAAATGGGGTAACATTCTACTCCATACCCAAGAAATGTTTTCCCAACATCCTCCTCAGAATTAACAGACTCCAAAACATCCACACAGTATTGTTTTTCCTCTGGAATAGTGTTCAATACACATAGATTGACAATAAATGTGGCTCAATTCACAGTTGTTTCAGAGTCCCGCAATAAAAGCTACAATGCTCTCTGGGTGTCACTGAGTAGACTGATACCCCATGTCATTGATCCACAATCCATAGGTAAGGCTGTACAGTGAAATAAGTATACAATGCAATTCTAATGTATAAAACAGCCAGTGTGATTTCAATAGGTTTTTGTCCAATTAATAAATTATTGTCTTTTGTTGATTTTATATAACAACATTCCAAACTCATTTAGCATGATCTATTAAATTATGGCATAATTCTACTATTTGTATTAATTTGCATCACTGTCAATGATGTGGCTAATCGTTATTATGGCTAGCTTCACATAGATTGGTCCTCCACCATTAATCAAATAAGAACTGTCTTATAAATTAGGGTTATTTTAGATGATGACACCTAGCTATATAGTTAGCTAGCTAACTATAGCTACTGAAACAGATTATGTCGTTTTGCTATGTTTTTGGGGAAGAACATTGTTTGTATCCATTAGCTAGCTAGCTTTTTTTATGACCAGCACTGTAGGTGTGCGAGACAACTTTACCAACTTCATAGCATACATTTCAATGAATCATTGTGACATATGAAATACGAGTGATAGTGTAATCAATGTGTAATAACTACCTAAAACATGTATGAACGCATTAAATTATTATGTGACGTGCAGTCATATTCAGCTCCTGATTGGTCAACAAGCTTATTTGACACGTGAAATAGTGTTATTTGATGTGTATCTTCTTTGATATGCAAAGACCCAAACGGCGTTCCATAGAAATCCTGGTTGAGAATGAAACGACTGAACAAATGAACAATGAAACCGCACAGCAATTAAGGAAATAGGTTTTGATTATGTTTTACTGGTAATGGCAACATACGTAAATGCCAGAAAAATAACTTTTTGGTCAGTGTGTGTGTGTGTGTGTGTGTGCAACCTTTATTTAACGGGACAAGTCAGTTAAGAACAAATTCTTATTTACAATGACGGATTCAAACCAGGGACTGTAGTGACGCCTCTTGTACTGAGATGCAGTGCCTTACACACTGCATCCATGTGTGTGTGTGTTAACTTTAATTAACTATACTATAATGCTTAAAAGGCCACCATTTTTTTAATATATCGGTATCTTTTTTGGGGGGCAAGGAAAATATTGGATATTGGTATCTGCCAAAAATGTCATATCGGTGCGTCACTACTATTTTTGCTTTTGAAATTTCCATTTCAAATATATAAAATCATTGTAATGCCATTATTACATAATGTGTTTAATGTTTTAAAAAATATTGACACCAAAATTGAAAACGGTGATAATTTAAATAATCGAACCGAAACCAAACTGAGAAGATAGCTCTTGTCTCACACTGCTATTGTTACAAATAGGCTCCACTGTCATAAGGGTGACCTGCTCGGCCAGGCCATAAAAGCACTGCTCAATCCCAGGGAGAGAAGATGGAGAAGGAGCCAAAGAGTTCCAGAGACTGTGCCACTTCTAGATAAGCTAGGCAATGACAGTAACAAGCTTCCAATTGGGCACAGACGCCAGTTCAAATGTCTAGTTTTGATATAAATTTGGTTGAGTGGTCAACTAACGTTAACTCAACGTGAAATCAACCAACATTTTTACCCTGTCATTGGATTTAGCTTAAAAGCTGGGTGAAAAACAGATGGAATTCCCTTAATTTGATGACTTTTTGTAAATCCAATCAGTTTTCCATGATGATTCAATGTTATCACACAGATTTTTGCAGTTGAAATGGCGTGGAAATAACGTTGAATCAACCAGCTTTTGTCCAGTTGGTTTTAACTGAAGATGTAGGCTACACTTGCATTTTACCAACCACCCCACAAGAGAATGGAGTTGCACATTTTTGCACATTGGTTGCACATTGAGTTCATGTTTTACATTTTTTGATCAAACACAGAAATCACAGTTTTTATGTGAGTAAGTCCTACTGTATAAATAAAAATCATGACAGCAATGATGGAAACAGGACGTTTTGGTACAATTTTATAAATGCGGACAGATCATTTCTTTGTTCGACATGGTGGGATCTTTTTGTGTCTGTAAAAATAATCATTTGAGAAATGGCGATGGAAACGCCTTCATGTGCGAATATTGATATAATAACCATGACATCAAAGGCAACTTGTAGTCACGTGATGATATGGTGTGGTGTCCTCCTACTCGGCAAACCATTTTATTGTCCTACAGGTGAAATAAGTTATATTGAACTTCACAGGGTGGTGAAAGTGCTGAGCTTGATGCCCATTTCCAATACATTTTGAGGGTCTTATTCTGGTTACATGAACATCAATGCTTAACTGCCATTTGACAAATAAAAATAATAATCTCATTGGGGTCTATCTAGGGCACTGCATCGGTAGGGATATCCTTGTCTCATCGCGCACTAGCGACTCCTGTGGTGGATTGGGCGCAGTGCACGCTAACCAGGTCTCCAGGCGCACTGTGTTAAGAAGCGGTGCGGCTTGGTTGGGTTGTGTTTCGGGGGACGCATGGCTTTCGACCTTCGTCTCTCTCAAGCCCGTACGGCAGTTGTAGTGATGAGACAAGATAGTAACTACTAACAATTGGATACCACGAAATTGGGGAGAAAAGGGTGTAAAATTAAAATAAATAATAATAATAATCTCATCATGTAGACTAGCCTACCCACAATGTATCTGCGAGGTGTTGACTAGAGGGCACCGTGCCAAGGCCAGAGCAGGCGCATTTGCTATTTAACGCAACAGTTTTTGTCAGTAGAGTAAGAAATGTGATGGAAACACATTGAACTTCAGATTTTTATTCAGTACATGAAAATGTAAATGAAAAAGTACATTTTGTGCGCACTACATCATCACATACTGATTTTTATCCACTACACTGATGGAAACTACACATCAGATTTTAGAATATTCGCAAGAAAATCTGTAGCCAATTGGATGGAAACAGAGCAACAGATGAGTCTGATGTTTGTTGTCAATTCCACTCCTTTGCTTTCATTTCTTGGCCCTTTGTGCAAATGTAGAGCACCTCTTATTGGCTCCCGAGTGGTGTAGTGGTCTAATGCAATGCATTTCAGTGCTAGAGGTGATACTACAGACCCAGGTTCGGTTCCAGGCTGTATCACAACCTGCCGATTGGGAGTCCCATAGGGTTAGGGTTTGGCCAGAGTAGCCTGTCATTGCAAATAAGAATTTGTTCTTAATTAACTGACTTGCCTAGTTAAATAAAGGTTTAAAAAAATAAAAAAGTTTACAACTGAACAAATGGCATGCAGGTAATGAGCAGAACTAAAATATTGGTTTACACAGACTCTCAGACAAATACATTTTTCAAGATAACCTTCCTCTCCTTGGAGAATAGTTGGCTGCATTCATAACTAAATATAATTATTAAAAGGAAATTGTTTTCTTTACAGCCGGTATATTGGTTTCCCACTTCAGCAATTATTGAAACAAAGCTCTCAAATAGAAAAGTACACATTTTTGGAGAATGAATTGAAAGTAAACAATGTTGACTGTGTTGACTCAATCCTATGTAAGTACTTGGTCTCTCGGTGGAGCACCATAGCTTTTACCCTGCTGCTATCGGTATAGGAGGATGAGAGGTGGACAGAGGTAGAAGAAGAGGGGGAGGGAGGATGCCATTCTCTACACTGCAGTACCTTCCTCTTCCTTGGCTGATACATCGTCTGTCACATATCCCTTTGTCCCTCCTCGTCCCTCCTCGTCCCTCTTGCGTCACTGCCCTCTCATTTAAGACCAGAGCAGTTACCAAATCTGCTGCTCCAGATGTGACTGCCAGCTGGATAGGTGGGGGTTGCCTTGATATCTGTCCAAAATACCACTTCCCCCCCAGCGAACACACACACACGCACATGCACACACGCACACACAAACATACACACACACACACTAGCCACACAGTAACATTTTCATTGTGTGTTACAAAACCCACTATTTGTCGTATTATTTTGTATTATCCTGTCAATCTTATACCCCAAGCAACAGAGAGACCAGTGAGCTGATGTCCATGGATTGGTCCCCAGCGAACACACGCACGCACGCATACGCACACACACAAACACTAGCCACAGAGTCAAATTTTCATTTTCATCACGTGACACAATTTTGAAGTAGCATTTTCTAGAATCCTGTGAATCCCCAAGCAACAGAGCCCTCCTGATGGAGTCAACATATTGGGACAGTTGTCCCTCATAATATCTGTCTCAGTTTGATTGACATAATCATCCTGACTGTTATGTACAGCTTAGTGGATTTTGGGGAGAAGTGTGTTACCTTTGAGCAGATCAGCGGTGAACATCATGTGACCATCATTACAGCACATTACATTTACTAATAATATTATGGTAATTATGTATGTCATGTCTGCTGCACATGTTTATAGATGGAAATACTGTATGTGAAATATTCATCTATAACGCCTGGTATCTCAACAACCTTCCCGCCCACTATTGCAACACTATCATCAACATGTGAACAACAACTTAAAAGCGTACCTAAATCTCAGCCTACGTCTTTCATCCATATTGCGCATCGCCATGTGCATGCTGCTGACAGCTTGGTAGCATCATTGTGAATACTAATGTGAAGAATAGGAGGCGGACGGTATCACTTTGTGCTGAATCACTCCCTCTCTCCAGTGATAAACAGACCAGCTTAGTTGCCGACGGCAGAATGAATGTAATATCCCCTTAGCCCATGGCAGGACGAGATGATGTCGCCCTGTGTCTCCCTTGGGCTATGAGGAATCATCTGGCCGTTGAGCCCAATGCATGATGCAGAATACTGCGCTGCACATTATTTCAATGTATGTACGCTGTAAGGGCATGTAAAGGCTCTGTTACGTCCATTGCAACCGCAGGAATTTTGTCAGACACCTCATGGGCCCACCATGGGCCCTGTCACTTCTCACAGCAGAGGTTGGAAAGGAGAGCTGTGTCATGCCCAGCACAGCAGCTCTGTCAGCGGTGGCTAGAGAATATCACCAAGGTCAATCAGGATTGATTTTTCAGCCCTGTGTCAAGCTGTGAAACATCTTTCAATAGGCATCTGCATTGGTGTGAAGTAGCCAGTTCACTTTGTTTGAAACTATCCCATATACACACATTTGAACACGCTGCGTGATTGAGTTCTGATGGAAATATCTACTTTAAATTCTCACCGTCGCTCTCCCTTGCTCTCATCCCCACACCATTTCCCCCCCCCCCCCTCTCTCTCTCTCTAATTCACCTTCTATCTTTTGTTCCTAGCACTATCCCCTCTTTCTCCACTTTCTTTTGATTCTAATAGATTCTTGTGTGCAGGTAGTACGCTCAGTTTACTTTGAAACTCCTCTGCTCTGTTACTTTGCTGATTGTTTTGTTGGGAAGGCTTGTTCCTGTCACGCAGACAAATTACACTTTCCACTAGGCATAGATGTCAGTTCAACGTGTAGTTTTTATTTACATTTGGTTGAGTTGTCAACAAGTGTGAATTCAATGTATATGTCATTGGATTTAGTTGAAAAGTTGGGTGAAAAAAAGACAATGCACTTACGTTCATGCCTTTTTTCAAATCCAATCAGTTTTCCACATTGATTCAACATCAACACATGGAATTTTGTGGTGGAAATGATGTGGAAACCATGTTGATTCAACCACTTTTTCCCCAGTGGGTTCCCTCTGTGAACTACCTTGTGGTTAACACAGCCCATTCTCAGCATCAGAAAATGCCTTTGGGACAGCTTGCTATCAAGTTTACTGTTTAAAAAGGACAGATTGTCTGTCCTTGTGTGTGGTTGCATCCTTTACCTTTTCATTCTGATAACGTTGAGTTTGTGTGCTTGTGTGTGTATATGCGTGTTTCACATGCACGGTGTTCATGCATGTGTGTTTGCTTGCTTGCGTGTGCAGTATGTGCCTGTTCATTCATGTCTTGGGTCATGACCAGGCCATGGCTGTAATATATGTGAAAGGATGTGGAATAACAACATGCCTGACAGAATGAACGGTTGATGGTTACTGAGCCCATCCAATAGAATATATTCATATATAGTGGTCATTTACCTTGACTCTAATTCTGTTTCAGTCTAGTGCACTGGGTCTTTGACATGCAGAGCTACTGTATTGTGTGTGAGCTGTGTGTTGTTTACTGTGGGCTGGCTATATCAGGCAGGAGTGCTCTTGATGAGCACTTCCAGTTTCTTTGATCTCTGATACAAACCTAAATGAGAGGTACAATCGGTCGACAACAGTTACTTGCTTTTTGTGAAGAAGGAACCCTCCTTCAAACTTTTGATCTGCCATTTGATTAATGTCCTCAATGGAACCCAAGGTACTAACCTTGGACGTGCATAGTAATCTGTAATCTTCAACTAGCTGCCCCTATCTCCTACTCTGGCCTAGCCTTCAGTTATGAGCTTGACCTTTGTAAAGGCGATTGGGAAATGTCAGCAGCGTTCAAACTGTTAGCGATCTCAATTTGCGATGGCATTTCCTCAAGCCACGGTAGCAGAAGCTGAGGGGCACATGGGGATTGGTTTGCGTGGTATTTGATTTTTACACATGTTGACTGAGCTCATGGATTTCTCTCTCTCTCTCTCTCTCTCTCTCTCTCTCTCTCTCTCTCTCTCTCTCTCTCTCTCCTTGTCTCTGATATTTTCTCACCACCACTCTCTAGACCTCCTTGGTTCTCTCCATCACCTCTCTCTTTCCTTGGCATTGAATAACGAGGGACCTAACCTTTTACGGTCGTGGTGACTAAATGCATGTCGAGGCCTTTCTATGAACACCTTATCCCTCTGCCAAATGGAGGAAAAAATATCTGGCTTCCCGATTACAATATTTCTGAAAAGCAATTGAAAGTGTTTCGGTGATCAAGTCAGTCAAAGATAGGTTTCTATGTTCTGTAGATTCAGAGAATCCCCTGTCTGTTTGGTCTAACTAATGGAGCATGTTTGATTTCAGTATTGAATAATGGGAGAAATCTTTTGGGAGCGAGATGAGATCTTAATATTGTCAAATCTGCCTAACAAAGGAACACATATCAGCGGGGAGAACGAACGTGGCTGAAAGGGAGTGGATGGCCTCGAAGATATTGCTTGCGTCATTGGCTGCTGATGGTATTTACTTAGCATCACATGATGTCTGACAGCGGGCATGTGTATTCTGCTCAGCTATTTCTATCAAATCAGTCAATGGAAACTGCTAGATGTGGGCCCAAGTCAACAGTGTGTCCTTCAGATCAGGTTTCAAACTAAAGCCTTGATGCCCTGATTAGATATGCAGTCAGTTTAATAATTGCCCTCATAATTGCCCTTCTTTTTCATCAAATTTTCATTAGATGTTTGATTCCATAGATCATTGGTATCATGGTTCTGTCAGTCACATTGAAAAATGGTCTAAATAAGTTCAATGCCATCATTTGCAGTCTGAATCTTCCCTTACCATTATATGTCACCTTCCTATCGTGCAAAACGGTCATCTTGTAGTACTGAGAAAATCTCCCGGCAAAACACCCTAATCTCCTTTCAAAGATAAGGTAGCCTCATCTCCCGCACCGAGCACCTGCCCTCTATGCAGCACCTGTCACCTCTCTACCACATTATCTTATCCCCCTAAGGCCACCCTCTGCCACCCCCTGACCCCCATCTCCCCTGCTATACCTGGCTGCCACTCCCATGCAACATCTGCCATCGCCACAGGTGGTCATCCGCTACATCCCAATAGCACACTCTGAGCCGTTCCCTCCTCACAGTAACCAGCTTGAGTGCCCTCTCTCCAACCCTGGGGCACTCCTCCCCAATCCCTCCAAGGTGCCAACAGTTCATTTACTATGAGCCCTGTTACCCTCTGGGTCCACCTTCTCTAAAGGTTTTACCGTTGCATTCCTACGAGTGGTTTTCCATGTACACCACTGTAATTAGGAAGAGAGTGTAGGGTAGGGAGTGGGTGATACAGGGACAGGGTTATGGTGTAAGTGGTGGTTTTATTCGGTGCAGGCTAGCTTCAGGACATGAATCCTGAATGTTTACAATATATAAGAAAATGTGAAGGAGTGTGGGAGAGAGCGAGGGAGGAAGTAGCATTTTTTTGGAGGGGGGTGACCTTTCACAAACAAGTACTGGTGGCAGAATGGCTAAATGCCATCAGGAAAAGTTGCTTAATCTTTAAGACGTGAGGAATGTGGTTGTTGGAGGGAATTTGTGAGGGGGAAAAATCCCCCTTATTGAACAAGGCAGACCCTACCTTGGGTTTAAAACACTACATTCACAGGGGTGTTTCAGAAAAGGTCAAGCTTAACAAAAAAATAATGTTTAAAAAAATTCCCCAACTTAAATGTCTCAGTGTAGCTTTCTGGGCTGTAATCAGAAAGCTGCAGGGCATGCCTAGAATAACATTATGGACCGTCAACAGTACATACAAAGTAAATCCCTTTACAGTAGCAAGCCACTGTTGTACCTGCAGAAGGAACACCTTCAGTAATGTAATAAACAAGCTAGTTGAGGTATTAAATTTGCATGAATGTCAATGCATGAATTGACCTCAAGGTGTCTACAGAATTCACTCTTCACTCCTCTGTGTTTATTGAGTGATTACCCAGAGTTGTTATCATTCTGCATGCCTGTTTGGGCTTCATGAATATTCCTGGCGTGGATGGAGCGACTCTGTCGGAACACTGCTATGTCCCGTGTCAAAGCAACAGCCAGAGGGATTTAATGCTGACAGAGGCTGTTTCAGTGGCAGAGATGAGATAAATAACAAATGGACTCGCCAATGTCACTCTCGGGCCATATCTCATTTTAAATACACACACACTGAAAAGTAAGAGAGCAGCTCATTCAAGCATGGCCTCATCCCCTTTCTGTAGATTCTGATTACATCACTAGTGTTAAGGAAAAGACAGGTGTCTGTGACCAGCTCAGGATAGTGTTCCAAGCAGACTGGCGGAATGTGTTACCTCTGGATCCACACAGACACGTTCCGGAACCCAGGCTGCTGGGGTCACGTGGGCACGGTGTGCCTCCGATTCAGCCCGGAGCGTCCATCTGCCATGTTTCTACAGCGAACAGTGTGTGTTAGTCAGTGGGAGCCAGACCCTATGTATCCACTTGCTGTGACCTTGCCTGTGTTCCAGAGCATGTATGGAGCAAGTAAGAGAAGGAGGAGCCAATTTCCCATTCTGGATTTCCCCTTGTTTTTCTTGTGGGTTAGAGGGTTGACAACCATACCACACACTGAAAACCAACAAAGACAGTCCCACCTGTACTGTAGTAACGGATTACTGGATAGCAAATATACTGTAGACAATACCAGTAATTCCAAGCACTGTTTGGAAACAGAACCTTCTAAAGTTCACAGCTATGTTTTTAAAGGGAATTTAAAATGAACTAGGAATTCAAATCAGGTGTCAAACTCAACTGGGACTTGATCCATTCCAATCATTTTATCCCTCTGTCCTTCATCTCAGCATGAGTATAGCTGCATGTGTTCCCATAATGACTGGATTACAGCTATTTGAAGCAGCTAATGTTCCCCTACCATACTCTTCAAATATTTTGAAACCCGTTCATTTTTCTTTATTTTACTGTGCTATCTCAACTATATCCCAAACGCATTAATGTGGGCCAAACAGAGCTATAGTGCCATGAGACAAAAACATGTTTTATCTTGCAAAGTCAGTGACATCAAGTAAGAGTTACAATATTTTGGTTATGTTATGCAAAATATAATGCAAGCTTAAAAAAGTTGAATAATTGTTTAGGCATTGGATAAAGACTAGTGTTGGTATTTAGTTGATCACAAGAATCATAACAAGTAGTCTGTGATGATGTAATGCTTCCTGAGTCATTTTAGTGCTGCTTTGTGTTTAACTAATTGATTGCATTAGTTGTTAGTTTTAGGGTGGATCTGTAAGGTGTTGCAAGGAGGACAGGCAGGCAAAGTAAGCCCTCTCACCCACCTTGTTTCCAAGGAAAGCATTGATTCAGTTCTGCAAACACACATCCCCTTGACAACAGCAGTTGAGTTGTTTTAATTTTAATTTTATTTTTTTAGTTGTTTGTTGTACTTCAGTGTGGCCCCCTGGTTTTAATGTTTACTCCTCAAAGTGTACTCACAATTACCCAGAGATACACTGCATACTTGGTATTCTGGCAAGAGCACATTTTTGATCGGTGTGTTTGAATTTCAGGTATGCTGTAGCACATGTTATTTGTGGGTGATTGATTCAGCAGATGAGCTGATGACTGTTTCCTTCCTTTCACTGTTCCATGGCAGATCCTTATTCCCCGGCCGTAATGCCATGCCTCCTCTCTCGCTCTCTCTTTTACTCTTTCTCACTCTCTTTCTCCCCCCTCTCTCTTTCTGTTCTTACTCCCTATCCCTACCCCTGTTTCTCTCTCTGTCGCTCTCTCTCTCTCACTGTTCTTACTCCCTATCTCTCTCTCTCTCGCATTCTATCTCTATTCTTACTCCCTATCCCTTTCCCTCTCTCTCTCTCTCTCTCTCTCTCTCTCTCTCTCTCTCTCTCTCTCTCTCTCTCTCTCTCTCTCTTTCTATTTCTCTGTCGGTCCTACTCTTTCCCAGTACAGCAATATTTTGTTGTTCTCCTCAACACTCATTTATCTGTTTATATTGCTGTCTGTCTCGCTGAGAGCGGCTCAGTCACTGCACTCATCATTTTTCACCGTGATGCGTGTCCCTCACTCTCCTACACCCCTCTTCATGCTCTTTTGTCACATTTCTACTCTCATCTCTTTTTCATATTCCCATTCTCTTCCCCAGACTTGGGCGTGGCCCTGTAAAAATGGTAGTGTGTCTCATTAAAATAATAATGCATCCATTTTGTGTCAATGTACAATAGAGTGCAACATGTTTCAGTGTTGATTATAACAGCAGTATTGCCACTGAAATGTGGATTCTGAATTGCACAGCCCTGTTGGTGTTACAATATCACAGCTTATTGTGAAATAGACACAAATTATTTAGTAGAAATTCGTCTTTGTTGTGTTTAATAGACTATTTTCTTCACAACGCATTTTGTCTGTTTCACACATCTTTTTTTCTTCATAACACTTTGGTGTACATTACACAAATTCTTATTTGTTGTGGCTAACATTAGCCAGATTAGGGGTTTGGGTTTAAGGTTAGGGTTAGAATTAGGTTTAAGGTTAAGGTTAGCTAACATGATAGCTAACTAGTTAAAAAGTTGTAAGTTGTTGCAAAGTTGTAAATTTGTCCATGATGTGATTCGAACACACAACATTTGGGTTGCTAGACAGTTGCGTTATATGCCCACACATCCTCAATGACCTATAATTTCTGTCTTAAGTAACTTCAAATATTGTACTTAATGCGGGTGTTAGTCACCTCTGATTTCATCAGGGGATTTGGATTTTAATGTCTGACAGACAGTGTGGTTCCTCCAAGACATTATAATCCTCCTCCATTACCTCACAGCATGTTAACCCACTGATCAGTACAACCCACCAGAACCCTTTCATCTAATACCTCCAGATAAGGATCTATTCATTCTGAAGAATTAGGAACACCTGCCCTTTCCATGACATAGACCGACCAGGTGAGTCCAGGTGAAAGGTATGATCCCTTATTGATGTCACTTGTTAAATCCACTTCAATCAGTGTATATGAAGGGGAGGAGACAGGTAAAGAAGGATTTTTAAGCCTTGAGACATGGATTGTGTATGTGTACCATTCAGAAGGTGAATGTGCAAGACAAAATATTGAAGTGCCTTTGAACGGGGTATGGTAGTAGGTGCCGGGTACACCTGTTTGTGTCAGGAACTGCAACACTGCTGTTTTTTTTCATATTCAACGGTTCCCAGTGTGTATCAAGAATGGTCCATCACCCAGCCAACTTGACACATTAAGATGGCGCCAACAGACATGGCAGCTCCACTTCTAGCTCCTAAGCATTCATCCATATTTTCTTTCTGTGTGTTATTTCTTACACTCTTAGCCCAGAATGTTTTTTTGTGTTATTACATACAGCCCGAAAAAATGTTTGTGGCTATCAATGCAACTTACCCGAATTAGATCCTTTGTTGGCACCCCCAAGGGCAATTTAACTTATCCCAGTGGCTACGCCAAGATGCCCTGGCAAAGAAGAGGTATTCGGAATGGACTTCTTGTCTGACTCAGGAGGTGGGCACACCATCCACCGCTTCCTAGTATATTACTCGCTAATGTTCAGTCTCTGGAAAATAAAGTAGACGAGCTCAGGGCAAGGCTCTACTTCCAAAGAGAGATCAGGGACTGTAACATACTCTGTTTCATGGCTCTCTCCGGATATACTGTCCCCATCCATACAGCCAGCTGGGTTCGAAGTACATCACTTAGACAGGAATAATGGAATCTCCGGGAAGAAGATGGGCGGTGTTGTATGTTTCATGATTAACGAATCATGGTGTGATTGGGATAATGCACAGAAACTCAAGTCCTTCACCTGACCTAGAATAACACACAATGAAATGCCAACGGTATTACCTCCCAAGAGAATTATCTTTGGTTATAGTCATAGCCGATATCACGACGACCCTCAGGAACTACACTGGACTTTATGAAAATAGGAAATCACATATCCTGAGGCCACATTTATTATAGTTGGTGATTTTAACAAAGCAAATTTGAGGAAAACGTTCTATCAAAACATTGACTGCAGTTGCTATTCTCTCTTCCGGGATGCCTACAAGGCCCTCCCCCGCCCTCCCTTCGGCAAATCAGATCATGACTCCATTTTGCTCCTATAGGCAGAAACTCAAACAGGAAGTACCCGTGCTAAGGTCTATTCAACGCTGGTCTGACCAATCAGAATCCATGCTTCAAGATTATTTTGATCACACAGACTGGGATATGTTCCGGGTAGCCTCGGATAATAACATTGATGTATACATGGACACGGGGACTGAGTTCATCAGGAAGTGTATAGGGAATGTTGTTCCCACTGTGACTATTAAAACCTACCCAAACCAGAAACCATGGATAGATGGCAGCATTCACACTAAACTGAAAGCGTGAACCATAGCAAGGTGATTGGGAACATGGTCAAAAACAAACTGTGTAGTTATTCCCTCTGTAAGGCAATCAAACAGGCAGAACATCAGTACAGTCGCAATTCAACCGTTCAGACATGAGACGTATGTTGCAGGGTCTACAGACAATCACGGATTACAAAGGGAAAACCAGCCACGTCGCGGACACCGACACCTTGCTCCCAGACAAGCTAAACACCTTCTTCGCCTGCTTTGAGGATAACACAGTGCCATTGACGCGACCCACTCCCAAGGACTGTGGGCTCTCATTCTTGTGAGTAAGACATTTAAGCAAGTTAACCCTCGCAAGGCTGCCGGACCAGACGGCATCCCCAGCCGCATCCTCAGAGCATGCGCAGACCAGCTGGCTGGAGTGTTTATGGACATATTCATTCTCTCCCTATCCCAGTCTGCTGTCCTCACTTGCTTCAAGATGTTCACCATTGTTCCCCTACCCAAGAAAGCAAAGGTAACTGAACTAAATGACTATTGTCCCGTAGCACTTACTTCTGTCATCATGAAATGCTTTGAGAGGTTAGTCAAAGATCATAGCACATCTACCTTACCGTACACCCCTAGAAGCACTTCAGTTTTCTTACCGCCCCAATAGATCCACAGATGATGCAATCGCCATGGCACTGCACACTGCCCTATCCTACCTGGACAAGAGGAATACCTATATAAGAATGCTGTTCATTCAATATTGCTCAGCATTCAACACCATAGTACCCTCCAAGCTCATTATCAAACTCGGGGCCCTGGGTTGGAACCCCAGATGGTGAAGGGGTGGCATGGCAGGACTTCCTGACATGCCACCCCAGATGGTGAAGGTAGGAAACAACAACTCCACTTCACTGATCCTCAACACAGGGACCACGCATGGGTGCATACTCAGGCCCCTCCTGTACTCCCTGTTCAACCATGACTGCATGGCCACACACGCCTCCAACTCAATCATCAGGTTTGCAGACAACACAACCGTAGTAGGCCTGATTACCAACAATGACGAGACAGCCTACATACATCACTGGGGGACTGCCCAGTGGGGGACTGCCCAATACATCACTGGGGGCACACTGCCTGCCCTCCACAACACCTAAAGCACAGATAGTCACAGGAAGGCCAAAAAGATCATCAAGGACATCAACCACCCGAGCCACGACCAGTTCACCCCCCTATCATCCAGAAAACGAAATCGGTACAGGTGCATCAAAGCTTCTCAAGGCCATCAGACTGTTAAATAGCCATCACTAGCTGGCTACCACCCGGTTACACAACCCTGCACCTTAGAGGCAGCTGCCCTATATACAATAGAAGTCTGAAGATTACATACATACACCTTAGCCAAATACATTTAAACTCAGTTCTTCACAATTCCTAACATTTAATCCTAGTACAAATTTCCTGTGTTAGGTCAGTTAGGATCACCACTTAAGAATGTGAAATATCAGAATAATAGTAGAGAGAATTATTTATTTCAGCTTTTATTTATTTCAGCTTTCATATTCCCAGTGGGTCAGAAGTTTACATACACTCAATTCGTAGCCTTTTGGACCATTCCTCCTGACAGAGCTGGTGTAACTGAGTCAGGTTTGTAGGCCTCCTTGCTTGCACACGCTTTTTCAGTTCTGCCCACACATTTTCTATGGGATTGAGGTCAGGGCTTTGTGATGGCCACTCCAATACCTTGACTTTGTTGTCCTTAAGCTATTTTGCCACAACTTTGGAAGTATGCTTGGGGTTATCGTCCATTTGGAAGACCCATTTGCGACCAAGCATTAACTTCCTGACTGATGTCTTGAGAAGTTGCTTCAATATATCCACATAATCATTCCTCATAATGCCATCTAGTTTGTGAAGTGCACCAGTCCCTCCTGCAGCAAAGCACCCACACAACAGGATGCTGCCACCCCCGTGCTTCACAGTTGGGATGGTGTTCTTCGGCTTGCAAGCCTCCACCTTTTTCCTCCAAACGATGGTCATTATGGCCAAACAGTTATTTTTGGAGGTTTTTGAGCAGTGCTTCTTCTTTGCTGAGCGGCATTTCAGGTTATGTCGATATAGGATTAGTTTTACTGTGGATATAGATACTTTTGTACCTGTTTCCTCCAGCATTTTCATAAGGTCCTTTGCTGTTGCTCTGAGAATGATTTGCACTTTTCACACCAAAGTACGTTCATCTCTAGGAGACAGAACGCGTCTCCTTCCTGAGCGGTATGATGGCTGCGTGGTCCCATGGTGTTTATACTTGCGTACTATTGTTTGTACAGATGAAGCTTCTAAAGCCATGACATCATTTTCTGGAATTTTCCAAGCTTTTTTAAAGGCACAGTCAACTTGGTGTATGTAAACCTCTGACCCACTGGAATTATGATACAGTGGAATTATGATACAATTATAAGTGAAATAATCTGTCTGTAAACAATTGTTGGAAAAATGACTTGTCTCATGCACCAAGTAGATGTCCTAACCGACTTGCCAAAACTATAGTTTGTTAATTAACAAGAAATTTGGGGAGAGGTTGAAAAACGTTTTAATAACTCCAACCTAAGTGTATGTAAGCTTCCGACTTCAACTGTACACTGGTCACTGGCAACTTTCATAATGTTTACATACTGTTTTACTCATTTCATATGTATATAATACATTATTTTCTACTGTATTTTAGTCAATGCCGCTTGATGTCGCTTGTCCTGATATTTATACATTTCTTAATTTCATCATTTTACTTTTCGTTTGTGTGTATTGTTGTGATTTGTTAGATATTGTTGCACTGTTGGAGCTAGAAACACAAGCATTTTGCTACACCTGCAATAATATCTGCTTAATATGTGTATGTGACCAATACAATTTGATTTGATTTGTGGAGTCCATGTCCCAACGAATTGAGGCTGTTCTGAGCTCAAAAGGGGATGCAACTCAATATTTGGAAGGAACAGTAATAATATTGAATTATTAATTCCCAACCAAAGCTACTGTGGACAGTATTTTCCCCAAATGGAGAGCTGCTTGTTATGCATTATACCTTATTGTCTGGGCTCTGATCCCTGGGTCTTTTTTGTCTGGGCTTTGCTGCTTGGGTCTAATCTAACCCAGGAGAATGCATCTCTCATCTGGAGCTCAGCTCTCAGTTCCATTTGGCTGACAGCACACTAATCTGCTGTATGGGGATGGGCCCTTGTGAAGTGCTGATATGGTAAATGCAACCTTGTGGCACGCTCGCACACGCACACACATACGCACAGGGACACATGCATACATTCTCTTAAGCAAACAAATGCTCATATACACACAGGCATATACTCGCAATCCCCCTTTCCACCTCCATGTGGACAGTGGCTGTAAAGAACGGACACTCCCATTCCCAGACTTCCAGATACCCCCATGTACTGTAGAAGAGACCTCCTTCTGTCTCAATTCAATGTGAATACCATGCTTATATGCCATGTTGAGTAGCAGTGCTCCAAGGCTACACATGTTCTCCAGCATGTTCCCCTTTTAGAAGAGCAATTACTGTCAGTGTAAAGCGCTGCGAGTCCTTGCCACCTGTCCCTGACACTCTTAAGCCCTGGCTGATAATTACAGCTCAGGAGGAAGAGAGAGGGCCAGTAGCCAACCCCTCTGACAGGACTACTAATTGAATCTCAACAACTGATCTTTAAAGTGGGATTGTGCTGGCTCCCGCAATGACACAGCTCAGGTGTGTGTGTGTGCGTGCGTGCGTACATACGTGCGTGAGTGCATGTGAGGGGTGGCTGGGCGAGGGGTCGGGTGGGTGGGTGGGTAGAAGGTTATGGCAATGACAGATAGACCGAGTAGCACAAACTTTTAGTGAGGAATGAGGATCAACACAATGTTACTCTGTATTTCCTGACAGTTGATTGTAATGGCACGGTCAAGTCACTCCATAGCAGGGATCGAGAATGAGTTAACAGGTCCTGGATATGCCATTATGGAGAATGCCAGGCAGAGTCAAAAGGAAGCATTGTCAAAAATGTGTCTGTACTAGTCTGTCCAATCTACTGGCCCGTCTGTAACCTTTATGACTGCCTCGACTATGTTCCCCTGTATGGCCGTCTGTAATTCTGTGGATGGCCTGCCTGAACACCAGGACTTTTTTTGTGGGGGGGACAACAAGCTCAATAATACTTATACTGCTACTCAGAGCTATTTGTCATTTAAAAGTACAATACATGTAGTTAACTAATTATATATTCGTATTTCTTATTTCTGCTAGTACTGGATTTTCCCAAACAGCGGCCAATCAACCATTCACTCTGACCTTAACTCCAACCCTCCGATGTCCACAGATTAACCCATCTTTCCCAGTATATTACAATTTTAATATTTCCTTTTGCAATACATCCCTCCATGTCACCGTAATGTTTTACGAGGGTCTTGAACATTCTCCCGAAATTGACCTAAAAATAAATACTTTACCTAAGAGGATAATGATATTTTCCATTGACTGATTGTGGTTTTTCAGATCCCTTGAAAATGCCATGGCTTTGCAGTATGGGAGCCCAGGGTGTAGTGTGGTGGAGCTCCATTCCATCACTCTGATCCCTGCCACTCCCTACTGAGACAGAGACAAAACTCTGAGGATTTTTCACGGTGTTGGCCTGTAGGTTGTGATAAGCTGCCGAATGTGGATGACAGTCTCTGCTTAGAACACCAGAGTTATTTTTGCAGGCATATAAATAGTTTGGCTGCCCCACTGTGCTTCAATCAGAGACAGATTCAATGCAGGGCTGACTTATAGATCGGTTGAAAGGAAAGCATGTTTTAGTGCATAGCCTATATACAATTGTGTGCGCATGCACGCAGGAACACAAGCACACACACACACACACACACACACATTGTAGTTTTGTGGGGATTTAATTCCTCTAACATTAATTCTGTGGAAAACAAAAGGAAAATGTGATTTTGTAGGAGCACATTGATTCTTCGACAAACACAGCAGCTGCTAATTGTAAATGGAATTCCCCAAGGAATGTTACACACATGCAAAACACACCCAAGAGCATTCAAACAAATACAAAGATGTATGGGGACATATTCCCATATGTGTCTCTTTGCTGTTAGAAATTATTTAAATGGTAGAGATGGTATACCTGGTATACCTGGTATACCTGGTAGAACTGGTAGAAATTGTAGAAATGGTAGAACTGATTGAAATGGTAGAGATGGTAGAAATTGTAGACCTGGTAGAAATTGTAGAACTTGTAGAAATTGTAGAACTGGTAGACTTGGTAGAAATTGTAGAACTGGTAGAAATTGTAGAACTGGTAGAAATGGTAGAACTGGTAGAAATTGTAGACCTGGTAGAAATTGTAGAACTGGTAGAACTGGTAGAAATTGTAGACCTGGTAGACCTGTTAAAAATTGTAGACCTGGTAGACCTGGTAGGAATTGTACATCTGGTAGAAATTGTAGACCTGGTAGACCTGATAGAAATTGTAGATCTGGTAGAAATTGTAGACCTGGTAGACCTGGTAGAAATTGTAGACCTGGTAGACCTGGTAGAAATTGTAGAACTGGTAGAAATTGTGGACCTGGTAGAAATTGTAGACCTGGTAGAAATTGTAGACCTGGTAAAAATTGTAGACCTGGTAGAAATTGTAGACCTGGTAAAAATTGTAGACCTGGTAAAAATTGTTGAACTGGTAGAAATTGTAGACCTGGTAGATCTGGTAGAAATTGTAGAACTGGTAGAACTGGTAGAAATTGTAGACCTGGTAAAAATTGTAGACCTGGTAGAACTGGTAGAAATTGTAGACCTGGTAGACCTGGTAGAAATTGTAGACCTGGTAGACCTGGTAGAAATTGTACATCTGGTAGAAATTGTAGACCTGGTAGACCTGGTAAAAATTGTAGACCTGGTAGAAATTGTAGACCTGGTAGATCTGGTAGAAATTGTAGAACTGGTAGAACTGGTAGAAATTCTAGACCTGGTAGACCTGGTAGAAATTGTAGAACTGGTAGAAATTGTAGACCTGGTAGACCTGGTAAAAATTGTAGAACTGGTAGAACTGATAGGAATTGTAGACCTGGTATACCTGGTATAAATTGTAGACCTGGTAGACCTGGTAGAAATTGTAGACCTGGTAGAAATTGTACATCTGGTAGACCTGGTATTAATTGTAGACCTGGTAGTAATTGTAGACCTGGTAGAAATTGTAGACCTGGTAGAAATTGTAGAACTGGTAGAACTGGTAGAAATTGTAGACCTGGTAGACCTGTTAAAAATTGTAGACCTGGTAGACCTGGTAGGAATTGTACATCTGGTAGAAATTGTAGACCTGGTAGACCTGATAGAAATTGTAGATCTGGTAGAAATTGTAGACCTGGTAGACCTGGTAGAAATTGTAGACCTGGTAGACCTGGTAGAAATTGTAGAACTGGTAGAAATTGTGGACCTGGTAGAAATTGTAGACCTGGTAAAAATTGTAGACCTGGTAGAAATTGTAGACCTGGTAAAAATTGTAGACCTGGTAAAAATTGTTGAACTGGTAGAAATTGTAGACCTGGTAGATCTGGTAGAAATTGTAGAACTGGTAGAACTGGTAGAAATTGTAGACCTGGTAAAAATTGTAGACCTGGTAGAACTGGTAGAAATTGTAGACCTGGTAGACCTGGTAGAAATTGTAGACCTGGTAGACCTGGTAGAAATTGTACATCTGGTAGAAATTGTAGACCTGGTAGACCTGGTAAAAATTGTAGACCTGGTAGAAATTGTAGACCTGGTAGATCTGGTAGAAATTGTAGAACTGGTAGAACTGGTAGAAATTCTAGACCTGGTAGACCTGGTAGAATTTGTAGAACTGGTAGAAATTGTAGACCTGGTAGACCTGGTAAAAATTGTAGAACTGGTAGAACTGATAGGAATTGTAGACCTGGTATACCTGGTATAAATTGTAGACCTGGTAGACCTGGTAGAAATTGTAGACCTGGTAGAAATTGTACATCTGGTAGACCTGGTATTAATTGTAGACCTGGTAGTAATTGTAGACCTGGTAGAAATTGTGGATCTGGTAGATATTGTAGATCTGGTAGAAATGGAAGAACTGGTAGAAATTGTAGACCTGGTAGACCTGGTAGAAATTGTAGACCTGGTAGAAATTGTAGACCTGGTAGACCTGGTAGAAATTGTTGAACTGGTAGAAATTGTGGACCTGGTAGAAATTGTAGACCTGGTAAAAATTGTAGACCTGGTAGAAATTGTAGACCTGGTAAAAATTGTAGACCTGGTTGAACTGGTAGAAATTGTAGACCTGGTAAAAATTGTAGACCTGGTAGAAATTGTAGACCTGGTAGAAATTGTAGACCAGGTAAAAATTGTAGACCTGGTAGACTTGGCAGAAATTGTAGACCTGGTAGATCTGGTAGAAATTGTAGAACTGGTAGAACTGGTAGAAATTGTAGACCTGGTAGACCTGGTAGATATTGTAGACTGGTAGACCTGGTAGAATTGGTAGAACTGGTAGAAATTGTAGACCTGGTAGACCTGGTAGAAATTGTAGAACTGGTAGAACTGATAGAAATTGTAGACCTGGTAGACCTGGTATAAATTGTAGACCTGGTAGACCTGGTAGTAATTGTAGACCTGGTAGAAATTGTAGACCTGGTAAAAATTGTAGACCTGGTAGAACTGGTAGAAATTGTAGACCTGGTAGACCTGGTAGAAATTGTAGACCTGGTAGACCTGGTAGAAATTGTACATCTGGCAGGAATTGTAGACCTGGTAGACCTGGTAAAAATTGTAGACCTGGTAGAAATTGTAGACCTGGTAAAAATTGTAGACCTGGTAGAACTGGTAGAAATTGTAGACCTGGTAGATCTGGTAGAAATTGTAGAACTGGTAGAACTGGTAGAAATTGTAGACCTGGTAGAAATTGTAGACCTGGTAGCCATGGTAGAAATTGTAGAACTGGTAGAACTGATAGAAATTGTAGACCTGGTAGACCTGGTATAAATTGTACATCTGGTGGACCTGGTATTAATTGTAGACCTGGTAGTAATTGTAGACTTGGTAGAAATTGTGGATCTGGTAGATATTGTAGATCTGGTAGAAATGGAAGAACTGGTAGAAATTGTATACCTGGTAGACCTGGTAGAAATTGTAGAACTGGTAGGACTGGTAGACCTGGTAGAAATGGTAAAACTGATAGACCTGGTAGAACTTGTAGAAATTGTTTGGACTTAGAGGCCAACAACACAAAATAACTTCTCTCCATGTGTCTTTTTCCTCTTTTCAAATAAGATTGTGACCCTTTACAAAATACAATCTATAGCGACGGTCCATGAGGAACAAATATGTGCAGCACAGGAGGATGGTGAGGGTAGGATGGCACATAATGTCTGGAATGGAGTCACTGGAATGGAATGGTATCAAACACATGGAAATGTGCTTGGTGTGTTTGATAGTGTTCCATTCATTCTAATCCATTCCAGCCATTACGATGAGCCCGTCCTCCGATTCAAAGTACCACCAGCCACCGCTGATGTGCAGGCATCCTACATGGAGTCTACTGTAGGTTGAAGATACCCAGGTTAGGAAGCTTTTCTAAAACAGAGTCATGGGACCAGCTCTGTTGCTACCTACTGTAACATAGCTGGCCCTATTGTTTAGAATGCTTCCTCATTTATTCAAAGAGTTATGGGATATTAGAGTGATCTAGTTTGAACCTTTTTCAATTTCAAGTTATAGAGAAGTATTGTATGTATTGTATATGCACCCTAGCTGTAACGACCCGACTTTAAACCAAGTCAGTCACAGAAAGTACTCCAGTGTTTCAGAACTGTGGTGTCCGGGCGTGGTGGAACCGATTTAAAATTGTAGGGATGAGTCCTTTTTCACATCACTCCATCAATTTTACAGCATCACTCCATCAAGGGAAATACAGTATTCTTTCTAACAAACATATCTACATCTACTGTATTTCAGGATGCTGTGTATACCTGGAAATAATCAGAATTCATGTAAACATTACAGTTGTGTACACTTTATTTCCCAAACACAATTTAACACAATCATAATCGTTTTTTTGTTGTCTTTTAATCATTTTAAGCATCTTTTAATACAGGCTTAACACCTAATAAACACTTTGTAATGATTTTTTTTACACTTTTAACAGGCCAGGCCCTGTTGTTACCTCATATCCCAGCGATAATGCCTTGCATAACACCTGGTAAGAAAACTCAATTTGCTCAACTTGCTATTGTCTTAAACATTGACTCAACTTACCTCATGGCATTGGCTCAACTTACAGTACCCAGAGGCAAACATTTTGACTGTATTAGCCAACACAAATACAAGTATGCACTTTCATGCTAGGTTTAGGATCTCAAATTGAAGCTTAAAGAGATCCCAACTGGTTTAGATACAAGCATCATGAAACCTCTAATACAGTAAATCAGTCTTTTGGACCTAACTTGCGCACCGATTTTTCCACGTGGTTTCTTCCTTCACAGACTCCATGACATTATGACCTCTTCCTTCATATTTGGTCAAACAATTAATTTTGTGTATTGTTTCCTAGAAACAAGGGTGGCTTAACTTACCTCTTTGGTTCAACTTACCCCACTCTCACTTATTGCTAATTCAGTTTGACGAAAGGGAACAGACTCTGGCTCATTGTGCTGTCAAAGTAAAGCACTGTAATCGGAAGGTGCTGTGTCTATGCCAGCCTCTTGCCATGTTTGAGAGCCAAAATGTGTTGTCTTTTAGTTTATAGCCAGGCAGTCTACGGTGCGCTCCAGGGATAAGGGTTGTGAGACTGTTGCTGTGTTTCTATTGCCTTCAAAAGAATCCAACATTTTTGTCCTGTTCTTTGTCATTTTATCTTTGATCACTGAACCACACTGAATGCTGATTTGTGCTGCTAGAGTTCGCAAACATCGCAGACATTTAGAGAGTGGTCTCAACAAACAATTTCTTTCACATGGCTGAGCTGAATCAGTCTGAGACAGGAACACACAGGATGCAAGCCAAGTACTGTTGGCTCTCTCCTGGCTGCTTCCTCACACTCTCTCTCCCTTATTATCCAAACATGACTCTCTACAGTTGTACTCTGTGAGGAGGGAAAGTGTTTTGATGTTTGCAGTTGTGGCCTCTAGGTCAGTTGAGTACTTAGGATCAGCAACCTTTGACCTCTAGGTCTATTCAGTGTGAAGTGCAGGACCCTGTGATTGAGATCACTTAAATCCGACAAATCAGATGCATCCTCTATGTGGAGATCGATTGCCAAAAGCTGTGTTCATTATCCGACTCTATCTTCTCCTCTTCAATGGCAAATTTGTATTTAACATGCTGTCCACTTCACATTCCTCTGTCTGTTAAGTGCCTTTTAGCCAAACCACAAGCCAGACACAGGAATAGGGAGAAAACAAGGCAAAACAGGACGTTTCTGAGACTGGTACAGCTCTCTCTCTCTCAAAAAAGTCCATTAGGGCCATTTAATCCTGTATTTTCCTCAGAGTGACTTACGACTGTGATCTATAAGGTTACACATTACGAAGGGAAGGGGGTAGTGTGACTGCTGACGATATAGGCCTAGCACTGTAGCTGTTACATTGTGTCAGCTCTGTGGAGAGAGGAAGGCACAGCATGTAGTACTCTACTCCAGTCCAAATATTCTAGAGTCTATGGCATGTTCTATTTCTCTACTTGGCAGTAGAGTCGTGCTGTGTCTTTGACTCACTAGCGCTGGACAGTGTTATCCCTGTGGGTTAATTAGACCAGTGGAAACAAGAGTACAGTTGGTGTTAGGAGAGTTGTACATTGTGTTTGTGTTAACCCTGCCTACACACATGCCAACGGTGAGAGACAGGTATTTGCATTGGCCAGGAATAGGGTCAGTTCCTGGGAACAGTAAGTTCTCTTCCCAGCTCTGAGACCCAATTAAATGAAGCATTTGTCACATTAGTGTCCATACATTATAACTATAACTTTTTATGGAATTTGGATCATTGTGCTGAAGAGATATAATGAACTCATCTATGAATGGAGGAAATCAGTTCATGTATTTACCATCAAGTTGTAGCCTAGTTGAGTTTTGGAAGGGAGAGAAGTCAGGAAGAGAGAGGAGGACTTGGGATGGACTGTGAGCTTTAAATCAAAGCATGAGATGTAAGATAATGATACAACAGAGCGCACAGCATATGCTGCAATTTTGTCTGCACTGCAAATAAATAAGAATGAATTGCCAGAACAATCAATCTTTCTCAGCCTCTGAGGAGTCTTTTATCTTGGTATTTGATGCTGTGCATTTGGACTCTCCCTCTGTCAGTCGAAGGAGAGTTGTCACTTAATTCTACACTGCTCTTTGTCTCCTTGATCCTTAGCTCGCGTGGACAGACGCACTTAACATAGTATGGTATTGTAGTGTCTGTCAACATACTGTGGGATGCGACGACTAACGAAGAACCTTTGATATTCGCAAGATGTGAGCCCCTGCGAAACCGTGATTTGTCCAAATGATCAGTGACGAAAACTATGGTAACCAGAACAAGGATTTTGCAGGGGCTCACATCTTGCAAATATCGGAAGGGGAGGGTACATTTGGCCAAAAGACTTCGCAAGTCACATTAGTATCTTTCTCTTAACATCTTCCCCCAGAAGTTAATTGAGCATATCTGATGCAATTACGCAACATCTGTGTTCCCAAGATTACCTTGATCCAGACTTGGGCAAAGTGATCTCTATACATTCTATAGAAAGTTGTCATCATGGGTACCACTCATTTGTTTAGGATTACAATGGCAGTGATGGTTTAGTCATCTACCCTAGAGTAGATTCATGAGCTGGCTTCAAACTGAATCCTGAACTAAATATCCTCACTTTATAAAAGGGTACATTTGAAGATGCAAATATGTGCCTTTACCTTTACTGTGTGTCAAGATTTTGAGTGTATGATTTAATTTTCTGTTTCTTTTCTGGTTACAAATTGTGGCCTTTATGATGATAGCACAATTAGTGTAGCATATAGCAAGATAAGGTGATCTTATCTTGCTATATAGGATAAAAATCTGCAAAGTAATTACTGTTGTCACATTGAGCACTAATAGACAGTAATTATACCACAGAAAAATGCCTAAGATATCTTTTGCTCATTATTGTACAGTAGGTGCTGTTTATATCCAATTTTAAATACCGATTGGTGAGTCATTTGCTTCAAGGAGGGAGAAAGAAAATACTAAGAAGCCTATGGAGGGAGCAGCAGGAGTGAAAATAAACACTCATGGCGCAAGGGGTAAATAGCTCTCGTTAAAGCGAATTTATTACCAACTCACAGACTCCTTAGCCTTCTGGTATCTCCTTTGTTGGAGTGAAGTTGGGAGTGCTTGATAATCAGGCTGGTGGAACGCTTTTTAAAAGCACAGTCGCAGACATGGGGCTGTTTGTCTGTCTGTCTGTCAACTTTATTTTGGAGATTTTGACAGCCCGGAAAATGGCATACGACAACACCAACGACAACAAGCAGCAACAATGACAGAAAAACATCACCATATCTGCCCATTTATCATATCTGCTTGCTGCCTAGCAACCATTTCTCCCATTAGCATGGAGTAATTAAGTCAGCAATGCCCTGTATGATATCTGGGCCCTCGTTAGGAATGAACTTTGCGAGGTGGGTTGGCAGCGCGGGCGCTGGCGGGCAGTCTCAATGATGTTCCCCGTAATGAGACGCCCCCTGCTCTGCAGATGGAGCCAGAGCAGGTGTCACTGGCCTTGGGCTGGGGGAAGCCGCCATATGACCACTGTGCCATTTCCATTTGAGTGAGCAGAACATTTAAATGTCTTTGTGGGGTATCCGTGTAATCAAAGCATTGACTGCTGTCAGGGAAAGTGGATTTAACTGAATCTGGTAAATATCATGCTTTTCTGCTCTCCACAGAGTTCTTCCCAGTCCCATTGAGAGAAAGTCTGATAAACTGATTACACATTATCTGTGTCCAGATCTGACCGGAGGCACAACCTGCAAACCTCTTATAACTAAAAAAGGCACCACCAACCCACCTTACTCCCCACAACCGCCAACACTATCATACTCAATGCAGCTCATACCCATTCTATTTCCCCACTCCCTCAATGTTCTGACTGTGGTTGTGTACTTGTGTTCAATCTAGCGAGTATACGGAGTACGGAAGTCAACTGTCATTTTTCATGTGCGATTCCAAACATAAGAACACGAAAAGTCAAGTATGTACTAAGTTTACCAGAAGTTCTATAAGTGTCCTTGGGAGGTCTGGAAAAAAAAACATGCTCAGGAAGTCCCCGCTTGGGAGAAAATGTTCCAGAGGAATAAGGAATAACTTTGTAAAATGTAAGTATTAGGTCTATTTATTCACCAAATTATGTTGAAATGTTCCAACAAATTACTTTCATATGAATTTTGAATTCAAATGTTGAGTCACTGCTGTTTATTAGCTCGCTAGCCAAGCTTAATTAGCTCACTGGACACGATGATGGCTAGCTAGCAGGCAATCTAGTCCTGGTTATCATCTGTTTAGGGATGAACAATTAAACAGAGTAATCGTAAAATCAGCAATGTCGATTGTGAAGACCCAGACAGTTTTTTTTACCCTGAAGTTGTGAACTTGCTAGCCAGCTAATGACAAATGTAGCAAATCATGATTTGTTTAATAAAAAAATGTGTTTTCAGGGACAGATGGCCACTGATGCGTTCATTTCATGGCATTGGCTTGGCGGGACAAAATAGTCGTGCCCGACTGGTTTGGAGGTAAGACATTTGAACAACATCTGGTTAAGAATGTGGGAAATTCTGTTCAATCTAGGATTGCTAGCCAGCCATGTTATTGGTGCATTCTTGCATGACTTCAGTCAATATATGCATGAAGTGTTTCCCCACTTTCCCCATTGTATATAAATATATTTTTTTGAATAATTAAATGATCAATTAAAAGTCAATTGGTAACAACTTCATCAAGCCTATGAATATGCAAAACTGTGTACACAACCATTGCACATTAACGAAGGTAGTTTTTTTTTTTGAGCAGTGAGGTTAATTTTTGCTCTGTTCCCCTCAGGTTGAAGCAAATCCCCCAGACAGATGGTAAGAACTTGGGAACTTCCTGTCCACCAGGAAAACCACCCTATCCCAGGAGTTTAGTCAAGAGCAATGTGAAACATCACTATGTTTGAAGTAGAGCCACACATTATTCTCTATCATGCAGAATTGTCAGCTCATTGTAACATATGAAGCCCATTCGAAAATACAGATGTGGGTTATTTCTGCCTCTATTTTATTAGGATACCCATTAGCTGTTGCAAAAGCAGCAGCTATTATTCCTGGGGTCCACACAAAACATGAAGCATGACATAATACAGATCATTAATAGACAAGAAGCGCTCAAGGACAGAACTACTAAAAAATGCATTTAAAAAAGGCACACATAGCCTACATATCAATACAATGGACTGTGTTGTAAAACCAATAAAAGGGATCATATTTATTAAAAATGACAAGTGTTGATGTCTCCCCACGGTTCTGGTTTTGAGGCTTGGGCATCTGGGGACTGCGGTTTGTCTGTCTAATCCCCTGCAAGGAGAGAGAAAGGCATTCATAACATTAAAATGGTGTATTCATTTAATTTAATATACATTCCTGTTTGATATGTAGGCATATTATTAAATTGGACATGCTCTCCTTTATAATATGCCAGAGTTTGTTTTGTATTCAATGCATTTATCTTACATTAGGATTAAGTAGTTTAGGCCTTCTAAAGCAGTTATATTGCATGATATTGCCTATCAATTAGTTATCAATACATAAGGTGAATATAAAACCAAGCTATCTTGATCATCAGTGTAATTTAATAATATGCATGGGTATTATGGTTGTATACATTTGTCACAATGCAAGCCTGCTCATTGGAAATAAAATGCCAGCAGTCCATATGCAATGCAATATTAGCTTCACAGTGAATTAGCTTCACCACTTATTAGCAATATTAGCTTCACCACTTATTCTGGCTATTTATCATTCTAGAACAGTAAGCAAAAAAGCTCATTTCCCAAATATTTTGAATTTTTTGGCTTCAGTGTCTTTACAATGCATGAAAGCTTACCTGTCATACGTCCACAACGATGTAGCTGCAGACCAAGTCATCTGCGAGAGTAGGACCCCGAGTAAAATGATTCTGGTCGGTGTCAGCTTCATTCACTAACAGGTACTGAAAAAATGCATTATGTTACGTGTTTACTTGTTATTTGTGTGGAATATTACTAATTTGGGATAGTTGTTCACTTATTTGCTAGCACTAGTTGCAGACGCTGCTCATTGGTAACTACGTAAACACTTAAAAGCTATATTTGTTGACGCTGGCTGCGTGATGATGCAGTTTCCTGTTTAGGTTAGAGGTCACGTCGAAGTACGTTTCAAATTGAATGGTTTATAAGCACCCCGCGTTCTCCCATAGACAGTATCAGGTGTTCTTGGAAGATCACCCTTCAAAGAACGGGAGAACACAAGTGCACATCATTTAGCACAGCCTGTGTTTCAGTAAATCAGAGCCTTCTGTATACACAGACACACAGAGAAGCTTGACTTTGGGAGAGAACCAATGACCAGCTGCCCCACCGCTGGGTTCCTGGCACATGTTGTGGTGAGCTCACTCTCTCTCAGGTGCCACATATCGGTTCTGTATTTGGACCCTCTGGTCTCCAGTCACCTGAGAGGAGTAGTCATAGCAGATGTCAGGCAAAGTGCACCCTTTCTCTCCTCTTATGTATGTGATGTTCTGCTTTATGGCCCCCTCTCTGCCTCCCACTATAAACTATCATCACACAGTCAACCCACGCTCCAGCCCCTCCAGCCCAGTGAAGTAAAGCAGTCACATTGTTGTGACTTTGATTATGGAGAAACCAAAACCCTGTGAATACGTAATTTAACAAACCATTGAGCACTCAGCAGCTTGTGGTTATTTGCTTTCCTAACCTAAAACTGTTTATTAAATTTTTTTTGTATTTTTGTGTGTGTGTGTGTGTGTGTGTGTGTGTGTGTGTGTGTGTGTGTGTGTGTGTGTGTGTGTCAGTGGCGATCGGTGCCGTTTATGAGCATGGCCTTATTTCTATTACAGCATATTGGATGACTGTCATTCATATTCCATTCACCCAGCTCAATGTTAGATCGATAGGTTTAGACTACTATATGATACTGGAATTTTCTCTATACCCATCATGAGGTGTAATCATTAGTCCAACATTTGCAAACGAGAGTGTCTATTGGACAAGTTCAGGTATGTTTATCCCCGTTTTGTTCCATTTGCTACCGTTGAAGAAACTTTTTTCTACATAATCTGCTAAATTAATATACCGCTGATCACACACAAACATGGTTCACTTTCATAGCAACCACATACAAACAGCATCCCTTTGATCTACGTGCAATCTTCCTCTCACCTTTTCTCACCAAAAGCTTACTTTGACTTAGAAAAATTCCAGTGGTAACATAGCATTCCGCTCTGTTTGAGCCCAGTGTTTGATTAGGATTAACTAGCTAAGTAAATGAAAATGAAAGTGAAAAAAGAATGACATTTTGCTAGCCCTCTCTCTCTCTCTCTCTCTCTTGCTTCTCCTTCATTTTTGAAGAAATTAATTTGTTGAAACTGTTCAACTATTTTCTCTCTTTGAGTCAACTACTCACCAGTAGCAGTGCTAGCTAGCTATAGCTTATGCTTTCAGTAATCGATTAATTCTCAGATCCTTTCATTGGGTGGACAACATGTCAGTTCATGCTGCAAGAGCTCTGATAGGTTGGAGGACTTCCTACGGAAGTCATAATTACTGTGTATGCCAATGTACCCAGAGGAGGACAGAAACTAGCTATTCTCCGACTACACCATGGTGCTACCCTACAGAGTGCTGTTGAGGCTACTGTAGACCTTCATTGCAAAACAGTGTGTATTAATAAATTATTTGGTGTGTGTGTGTGTGTGTGTGTGTGTGTGTGTGTGTGTGTGTGTGTGTGTGTGTGTGTGTGAATAAGCATATCCATCTGTGTGTCTTTTCCTCTCAAGTGTTTAATGGCTTTAAGACAGTAGCACTTTGTAAATGACCTTGGCACTGAGGTTCTAACTTGAGATCAGACGACTTTCCTGTACATTAATCCAATAATGTTTCCTAGTTCCTGCAACTAGACCTATTCAATATAAACATCACATACTGTAAATGCAACATTATTCCTCACATATTCTCACCTGAAAAGAGCATTTCTTCGTGACATTAGCATGGATGCATTATTACTTTTTGGACGAGTGATTGACACTTCCAATAGCATGTCAGTAATCCATGCACATCCATGACTCTCATGGGCAGAGAGGAGGACTGTTTTGTTCACCATCACCAGCTTTGTGTTTCTCTCTTTTTGTGCTTTACATAAGCCTTGGCAGATGTGGACCCTGAGCGCTTCGAGGCTTTGCATTCATTTTTTAATCTCTGCCCCAAGCAGACAGACTATTATCACAGTACATTTGCTCAAAGTTTTTTTACAAAAAGTATATGTCTTGGAAATTGTTTTTCTGTCTGCATCTTTCATCCAGTACTCTTTCTTTTTTTTTTATGTGTTTATGGTCACTTCATTTACTTCACATACACACACACTCACATACATACACACACTCTTCCCTTGTCCTTGGTTCAACTTGTGTATTTTGATATATACCATCATTAAAAGTCCCACTTCTACCTTACCCATTGGCATGGTAGTGCTCTTCAGGATGTGTATCCGTCATGCTGCTTGTTGACACGTCTTCAAAGACTAGTTGTCAGTCACTAGGCAGTGGTGTCTGGAACCAACGGTTTTGTAGGGAGATGATGGAATGTTTTATCCATCTGCTCTGGAACTACTGCTCTTGGGATCAGCCCTGTCACAGAGAGAGATAGAGAGACACGGATAGAGTCGGTGATGGAGAGCGAGAGAGAAAGAGAAAGAGAGAGAGATATTCGGATTTACATGGATTAAAAAAGATGGTCAAAGGTTAACCCTTAATGGCCTCACTACCCCAAAGGCTTTGGTTAGCATAAGAGGTGAACTGAGTTCTTCTGTAAAGCAGGACTACTAAACCCATGTGAGTCTCGAAGCCATTTTGTGTCATTGCACAGATGTAGAATCGTAATTTGAGCCAGTTTGTGGCAGCAGGAAAATATTCCTGCAGAAACAGGAACAGGACATTGTAATTATCATGTAGATATTAATTAATGGTGCAATATGTAGAAATCACTGTGCCATTTGCTGGTTTCTAAAATTCAAATAGTTTATGTGACGAACCAAGCAAGTATAGTGTAGGGAATCTTTGTACCGTCTAACCCGCTGTTAAATATATTTTCCATACCCCAAAATATTGTATTTTCAGCTGTTTGAAGCTGGTCTACATTACCGCAAGTAAAAGACCCAAAGACTAAACTTAAATGTGTAATATGCAACAATTGCTCCACCATTTCCTTGTTGCAAAAATTTGAATAGTCCGCCTATTTTCAGATTATGTGACAAAACCAGCAATGTATAGTGTAGAGAATCACTGTACCATCTAAACTGCTGTGAATATATATTTACCATAACCAAAAACATTGTATTTTCAGTTGTTTGAAGCTGGTGTACAAAACCAAAAGATGCAAAAATTTAACGTAAGAACGGGAAGCATAGATATAGTGCACTTACAGTGGTTTAAAGTACTACTTAAGTCGTTTTTTGGGTATCTGTACTTTACCTTACTGCTTATATATATTTTTTTATTTTACTCTTACTGAACTTCACTACTAAAATAATATACTTTTTACGACGTACATTTTCCCTGACACCTAAAAGTACTCATTACATTTTGAATGCTTAACAGGACAGGAAAATGGTCCAATTCACGCACTTGTCATCTACTGCTTTGTTTGTAAATTATGTCTGAGTGTTTCCCTGACTATCCGTAAATGTAAAAAAACAAAAACACAATTGTGCCATCTGGTTTGTTTAATTAATATAAGGAATTTGAAATGATTTATACTTTTACTTTTGTAAAACTTTTGTACTTAAGTATATTTTAGTAATTATATATACATTTGATATTTAATACCAAACACTTTTAGACTTTTACTCAAATAGTATTTTACTGGGTGATTTTTACTTGAGTCATTTTCTATTAAGGTAACTTTACTTTTACTCAAGTATGGCAATTGTGTACTTTTTCCACCACTGAGCACATAGATCAGATTTTCCGCTTCTTAGACTTGCTTTCAATGAGAATTACAGATATATAACTCAAAATTATATGTGAATTTGGTTAGGTCGCCCAAAAAGTTACATATTGCAGCTTTAATGGATTTTTTTTTAGGGGTTGACAAATGTTTAATGGGAAAATCAAGTCTGAAATGTAAAACTGGCAATGATTAACATCAGAACTCTTTTTAAACCTCAAATATAGTACATATATTCTAGTATAATATATTATCCTGCAACATGATGATAAAATTAAGATTCTACATCTGTATATCCCCTTTAACCTGACCCAAATGACCTGTTGTATTCTCATGCCCATATGTACTAAATTGTACTGTAATCTGACATCACTACTGCTCTTATAGACCTGAAGCCCACTAAATTTGAACAAATGCAATAAAAGGGAAGAACTGATATGCAGTATTTATATAAAAACGTAGAAATCCATGTGACGTTATAAAAATGGCCATGTAATTGTGCTCTCTCCTGAGTCACTAGCCTGGCCCAGCCATGCCCTTGTATCTGACCCAGCAAAAAAAAAAAGATTGTTTAACTCCGGACTAAGCAATGCATATTCTTTTATGAAATAAAAGTAGACAGCCAACTCTGCTTTAACTCCACAGATGTAAGTGTTCTAGAAATGCTGAGTTTTGTGGGGTTGAATGGATGCTTGCTTTGTACACCGTGTAGGCAGCATCAGTACCAAACAATGACATTAATAGAGCTACAGTGCCAGCTTTTCATGATTTATTGAAAAGCAGTGGGTATGCATTAGCCATGCACGGTGGCCATGCCATGGGTTCTAAGAAGTTATCACTCAAAAGTTGATAAAGTATACAGTTGATCCGTGTAGCTTCTGTTTGAAACTTAACTTTAAACATTTTGTTTTGTTCATTCCCTTTAGGCAAATGCATTTTACTCATTTAGTAGACACTTATCCAGACTTACAGTTAGTGCATTTATCTTAATATAGCTAGGTGAGACAACCACATATCATAGTGGTAGCCTTACAGAGGTAATGGGAGTCCAAAGAAAACAAACACTTTACTCTAGCAAACATGCAGCAAGCCAAATGGAAATACAAGTCTTGTACCTCTGTGTCCACTACCTGACTTAGACGTTGCTGATCATTTAATAGGAGGTTATTTATGAATTGTAGTAAGAACAAACATCCATATCCCTGGCAACATTCCAATTACGGATTTGCTGAGACGTAAGAAGGTAGACTTTGTTGGATGAGAGTCGCTAGTTTTATCTCTACATTATGTTGCGACCACTGTCCACGGTGCTGAAATAACAGCTACTTGCTTGTTTGTTTTGTTTAACCTTTCAAGGGCAGGCATTCCGCTAGCGGAACCCCTCGACAACATTCCGCTGAAAAGGCAGTGAGCAAAATTCAAAAATATTTTTTTGAAATATGTAACTTTCACACATTAACAAGTCCAATACAGCAAATGAAAGATAAACATCTTGTTAATCTACCCATCGTCTCCGATTTTAAAAATGCTTTACAGTGAAAGCACAACATATGATTATGTTAGGTCATAGCCAAGTAAAAAAAACACCCAGCCATTTTTCCAGCCAAAGATAGGAGTCACAAAAAGCAGAAATATAGATCAAATTAATCACTAACCTTTGATGATCTTCATCAGATGACACTCATAGGACATCATGTTACACAATACATGTATGTTTTGTTCGATAATGTGCATATTTATATCCAAAAATCTCAGTTTACATTGGCGCGTTACGTGCAGTAATGTTGTGATTCCAAAACATCTGGTGATTTTGCAGAAATACTCATAATAAACATTGATAAAAGATATGACTGTTATTCACAGAATTAAAGATAGACTTCTCCTTAATGCAACCGCTATGTCAGATTTTTTAAAAACTTTACGGAAAAAGCATAATCTGAGAAGGGCGCTCAGAGCTCAATCCAGCCAGAGAAATATCCGCCATTTTGGAGTCAACAGAAGTTAGAAATAACACCATAATAACACCATAAATATTCACTTACCTTTGATGATCTTCATTACCTTTGATGATCTGGTGCTAGAGCTGGAGGACTATTAAAAGTTTGGGAACCACTGAGGTTGACCATTCCACTCTTGTGGGCCGGCTAAGGAGTATTGGTGTCTCTGAGGGGTCTTTGGCCTGGTTTGCCTACTACCTCTCGTAAAGAATGCAGTGTATGAAGTCAGAACATCTGCTGGCCCAGCCACTGCATGTCACCATGGCTCGATCCTAGTGTCCAACAAGTTTTCTCTGCCCTTAACCTTGTTCTGAACACCTCCAAAACAAAGATAATGTGGTTTGGTAAAAATAATGCCTTTATCCCCACCCGTGTGATTACTACCGCTGAGGGCTTAGAGATTGAAGTAATCACCTCATACAAGTACTTTGGAGTATGGCTAGATGGTACACTGTCCTTCTTTCAGCACATATCAAAGCTAGTTTAAATCTAGACTTGGTTTCCTCTATCATAATCGCTCCTCTTTCACCCCAGCTGCCAAACTAACCCTGATTCAGATGACCATCCTACCCTTGCTAGACTACGGAGACATGATTTAGAGATCGGCAGGTAAGGGTGCTCTTGAGCGGCTAGATGGTCTTTACCATTTGGCCATCAGATTTGCCACCAATGCTCCTTATAGGACACATCACTACACTCTATACTACTCTGTCAACTTGTCATCTCTGTATACCCGTCGAAAGACCCACTGGTTGATGCTTATTTATAAAAATCTCTTAGGTCTCACTTCCCCCTATCTGAGATACATACTGCAGCCCTCATCCTCCACACACAACACCCGTTCTGCCAGTCACATTCGGTTAGAGGTCCCCAAGCGCACACATACCTAGGTCGCTGCACTTTTCAGTTCGATGCAGGTAGCGACTGGAATGAGCTGCAAAAAACACTAAAATCTCTTCATTCAAAGACTCAATCATGGACACTCTTACTGACAGTTGTGGCTGCTTCACGTGCTGTATGGTTGTCTCTACCTTCTTGCACTTTGTGCTGTTGTCTGTGCCCAATGATGTTTGTACCATGTTTTGTGCTACTACCATGTTGCGCTGCTGCCATGTTGTGTTGCTACCATGTTGTTGTCATGTTGTGTTGCTAACATGCTGTGTTTTCATGTGTTGCTGCCATGCTATGTTGTTGTCTTAGGTCTCTCTTTATTTAGTGTTGTGGTGTCTCTCTTGTCGTTATGTGTGTTTTGTCCTATATTTTTATTTTATTTTTTATATTTAATCCCAGCCCCTGTCACCGCAGGAGGCCTTTTGCCTTTTGGTAGGTCATCATTGTAAATAAGAATTTGTTTATAACTGACTTTGCCTAGTTAAATAAAGGGTACATCTCTAGGGTACGTGGGACGCTAACGTCCCACCTGACCAACATCCAGTGAAAGTGCAGGGCACCAAATTCAAACAACAGAAATCTCATAATTAATACATGTATTATACA